>NW_019416381.1:588157-674613 GCF_000390285.2 Anoplophora glabripennis | reverse complement strand
ACTTATCATATATATACATATATAGAAACAAAATTTCAGAAATCGGCCAACGCCATCCTAAATACGAAGCTGTACCGACATTAAGTGAAACACACTATATAGAGATTCGTTTTTATAATAAAAATCCATTTGTCAATAATAAGTAAATGTACTTACAGTAGATAAAATAATTTTTCCTTGGTTTACAATTAACAAAATCGGCTAATACCTATTACAGGACTAAATATGTTTTTTTTTCTTTATGAAAATGTAGGTTCTGTCAAATTAGCTCAAATTGTGGTAAGTTGTTGGTTTTATTACTGACAGTCTTGGGTTAGAATTTTTTCCTACTTATAGCAGTCTGAGTCAGATCTGCTGATGACGGCCGCAAGCTGTGGAATATTGCAATAAAAACAGTAACTATTGTGAAATCTTTATAGAAAAAATTAATCAGATGTACCGGCCCCGGGCTTGGGGCCCAGTTTGGTATTTGGTATATGTCAAAAATGCTAATTAACAACTTTTCGAAGTCATCGGATTAATTTTTTCAATAAATATTAAACAAAAGTCACTGTTCTTATTGCAATATTCTACTCATACTACCTTGCAGCCATCGTCAGCAGAACTGACTCAATCCGCTATTAGTCTAATTAAATGTGCCTTTAAATCGCAATTTTGGGCAATTTGAATGAATTTTTGATACAAGTTAGTTTGATAACCCCCTAGCCGGGGGTTGAAAAATAAAGGGGTTTTTCAAGATAACTCAAAAGGGGTAAGAGCTAAAAAAAATTCTTATAAAAGTTGTAGAGCACAAAATTCTACATAAAAATGGATTGACTTTTTCTTGTACTATTAAAATTAACAGAGTTAGGGAGACTAGAAGCTAAGGGATGATTTCAGAAATTTAAAAATTATAACAAGCAGAAAAATGAATGAATTTTATATTTTTTTTTCAATCTACTTTAAAAAATGTGCTCACTTTTCTTAGAAATAGATGTTTTTTAATTTTTAATAAAAAAGTTAAACAAATTTCAATTTTTTAATTGTTAATCTTTATGATTTGATACTAATACAATTTTTTTCCATGCCATTCGATTGATAATTTAAAATCATGAAAAGTTAGTTTCGAATTTTTGTTTTACGACAAAGATAAAAAACCACGTTCGCTTTGTGAAATTGTTATAACTTTTTTATTAAAAATTAAAAAATATATCTATATCTCTGAAAAGATAGTTTACATTTTTTAGAGTACATTGAAATAAAAAAATTATAAAATTCATAAAATTTTCTGCTTGTTATGATTTTTTAAATTTCTGAAATCATCTTCATGTCTCCCTAACTCTGTTAATTTTCATAGTACAAGAAAAAGTCAATGTACCATTTTTATGTAGAAATTTGAGCTCTACAACTTTTATAAGAAACTTTTTTTTGTAACTCTTCTTTCGAGAATCATTTAATTGGACTACGAGTATATAAGTAGGAGAGACCCAAGTACTGTGGAGACTTTTCGTCAGTAACGCAAAACTAACTATTTACCACAATTTCAGCCAATTTTGACTGAGCCCATATTTTCATAAAACTAGTGCGGGGTCCTTTACAGGTTGGTAAATAACACTGTACTATAAAAACATGCAACATTTGTATTCAACAATCCGGTAAGTCAGAAAAGAACGATCATTTTTTGATAATTTGAGATGTCGCAATATTATCAAAATAGGGAATTTTGGATTTCAATTTTTTTTCCTATATCTTATATACAGCGTGTCCCACTAGTGCGGGAAAGTCCAATATCTATGTTAAAATGAGGAATATATGGATTTTTCGTTTTACTGTGTTGCCACATTTCTCGGAATGTACAAATTAAAAATATATTCAACTATACAGGGTGTTATTTTCCTGGCCAGACACCAACTTTGGTTTCTTAAATGGAAAAACACATTTTTTATATTTTTTTCGGATTGTACATAAAACATAAAGGGTACTTTGTGTAGAATAGTTCTAATCAAATATTCACAGTTTTTGAGATATCTCATTTAAAATATTTTTCTAGTCGATATTGTCTGCTTACATTTTCTGATACTGACAGATTATACTAATAGCTACTAAGCCCATTTTTTTATCAGATGTTTAGCAAGGATGACTCTTCCGAATCATACTCCAAAAACTGGCCTGCGTTATACAGGGTGACCAAAATATCATATCAAAATTGCCAATTGAAAAATTAAAAAATCTCGAATTTTGCAATACCCTGTATATTTTCATCCCATGGGATGCAGAAGTAAATTCTCTACAACTTTGCTATACCTGCTCCTATACCAAAATTCATTAGTTTTTCATGAAATCTAATTTCTATGAAAAAATGCGAAGTTTACAAATAGCTTATATGTAAAATAACGTAGTAGGCTCCTGTCAAAGGATAATCTGGAAAATTTTCGATTCACATAAGTGGGACACGCTGTATAGTGGCTCGGCTAGATAAAGTTGATCCAGAGCTTCCTGCGATTTATTTATTAAACGGGTAGCCTTAATCAAACTTACAAAGAACGTCAGCAACTCAAATTTCATCAATCAATTAAGATTAATATTCCAAAATATATGCAAAATACTTCAGTGAATTGAGTTTTGATTTGATGAAATTAAAATAAAAAGATAAATAGCAACTACTTACTGATGGATACTTAGAAATGCTAGATTATACAAGTATCCATTGGTTATGGAAAGCGTGCCTACAATGATAACGTACTCCCAATCGTGCCCGAAAACAACGGGTAGATGGTTTCTGGGTTGTGCGTTACATAACAACACTAGTGGGATATAGATTACAACCCTGGACGCCGAAAAAATCATTGCCAGTGAAATAGGCATAGGCTGAAAAAAATATAACAACCAGTTACCCGCTTCTGATAACTTTATACCTTCACAATGTATTCACCTTGATTATTGAGCAAACAACTCTTCCAGTCAATGTGCAAATATCAGAAAACAAGAAACTTATCACCGGTACAAAATAGATATCTGGAAAAAATAAACGTAGGTATATCTAATTGCAAAAGCCTGTAAAAACATGAAATTTTGAATTTAATTCGTTTTTTCTAATACCCTTGTCTTATTTTCAAAAGAAGTACAGCGTATTCCACTTTGAGCAGTACCTCCCAATATGACTTCATGGCATCCTATGTTCAAAAAGTTTTGCTAAATATCCCTATTTGCCGATAACAAAATTTCATTTCGATAGATCATACAGGGTGTTTGTTTTAGTATGTACAATTTTTTAAATGCAGTATTTGTATAAAAACAATATTCATGTTTCAGTTTGGAGCTTGTAACAAAGGATGGTTTTTCAGCAGTAAGATCAAAAATTATCAATTTCTAGTGCCGATTTTTTTAGATGCAATGTAGAAAGGTCTTGTTAATGATAGATAATAACTATATAACTCCTCATTAATATTACGTTACATTTATGAATTTTTCTAGGTTTCTATTCCCAATATTTCTTTAGTTATTTGTAAACAGATGTTTATCATTATCGCATAATATTTGTGTATGTCTGTAATTGGTCAAATCTGTATAGCTCTCTGTATAAAGACTATCATCTCGTTTTTATAAATTCAAGCCTAATTTTTTTTCTAAAAGGATGAATAATTTACGGGAAAATTCAATTAAATTACTTAGGTAAGTTAATTAAGTTGGTTAAGTTAAGTTTGGGCAAAGTTTTTTGAAGGCAGTAGACCAAGAAACTAGGGCATATAGAAACAAAAATAACACAGGCTGACAAAATTTGGCCAACCGTCAAACCCAGAAACCAGAAGGTACTTTTCCGAGAAATCAGTCAAACTACTAAATTTTAACATGCGTTTCTCAAAGACTAAAAATGATATCGTAATAAATCCAATTGCGTTTTAAAGAGTAAGTAAAGTACTTTAAGACCCCATTAATGCTTTTAGCATAGAAATTTAGCTCTCCATGTAATATAACCACAAATATGTATAAAAATCGCGACTTTAGCACATTTAGGTTAGGATATCTCGAAAACCAAAGTCAATTGAGAAATTTGGACTTCGGATTCGAATTCAGCGCTCCAAAATCCTTTGGGAAAGTATATTCGTGTTGTTGGGTTAAAATCTTGTCAGCCTGTGTAATCAATAGAAGATGGTTGCAGCTCAATAATGGAAAATACGTACCTACCTATAATTTCAAATCTATTGAATAAAACCACTCACCATTCCAATCGTTCCCACTACCATAGTTTTCAGATACAACCAATGACGTCACGGGTGTCTGCGGAATCTTCGCCAAATCAAAACATACGTACATAAACATGACAGGCCAAATAGTCTTTAATATAAATTTTATTTGCGCAAAAGATAACATATCCCTAGTGATATCTTCCTCAAAATGGTTTACAAAGTACATGTAGTAATCATTGTATTTGCTGAAGTAGAACAAAACTAAAGTGAAACCCATAACGCTGGATCCTATGCCGAAATAAATTAAGGCGGACGTTTTAGTCGTCGTTCCTATAGCTAGGGTCATTATTTGTAATAAGGCGGTAAACACAGGTGCGCAACCTTGACCAAACAGGTAAACTTTCATGAAGTACGGTGGAAACTTTGCCAGCAGTACGAATACTGCCATCTGTAGAGCGGCATTTGCAGCTGAAAATGGTAACAGATGAGTAACATTTGTAGATAGATATATTTTCCAAAGTACTAAAGGATCTTATTTGAAAAATTCAATATGGTTATATGGTATATATTTTGTACCAGATAACAAAAATATTTAGGTATAAAAGGGTATCCATATTAAAAAATCCCTTGCAATTGTCTAAATTGAACAACTGCTTGGACTTTCTAATAGGTGGCAGCAGCTAATTTACGTATTAAATTCACAGCTTACTTAGTTCTTTTTAATTTTTTGTATAAACGTAAGGACTCACCAATTAACGTTGCAAGGACTGCAAATGTGACACAGAAGAATAAAGTTTGCCCTAAAAATAAATGTAAACATAGAATGATGATTACACTTTGTAATAATTAATATATCGTCTATCAACGCTTCCAATATACTTACAAGTATCCGTATTGATATACACAAACAGTGTCGTCACGATGAAGCAGATAAACATAACAGACAGTGTGAAATTCACCCTGAGTCTCGGTTTCAACTTATGACCGAATAGTGTTGAAAGTATTGCGACAATACAATTAGGAATACTGTTACATATGGATATTCCAGACGCAAAGTGGCTTTGGAGGCCAGTTCTCTTGGAGGCATCGTACAAATCGTCAGAGGAAATGTTCCGGAACTTGTCCATCCAATACTAAGAAATTTAAATTATCAGTACAAAAAAAATACATATTGACAGAGGTTTCCCTTGTGTACCATTAGATTCAACATCTATTTTTGAGTTGCAAATGCGTGTTTTGCTACAAGTAGGTTTTGAATACAATTGAAAAATAATGAATAAATGTAGGTAGTGGTAATCATTGGTGTAATTATGCAAATTAATGATCTACACTGGCATTGATAATGATTCAAGGAGCTTTAAGTGTTTGTAGATATGAATCAGTAACAGTAAACTCAAGGTCGATTTTTATAAATGACGTCATGGAATTATGATAAGTAAATATTATGTGATAACCATCTACAATAAGCTACTGTACTACACAACAAATAAATAATATTCAATAGGATCATCTCCTTTGCTGAAATTCCTTAAACTGTTGGTACATAAATTAAAGTATGTACTACTAAATTTAATTATTATAAAAATTACGTTTTTCGTTTTTCGTGTTTAATTGGAATTCCTCAGAATAATAGATGAAGACGTATTTATTAGCCAGAGGTAGAGAGGGGATAACACCACTGTGATATAGGCAGAATCATAGAAAAAATAACAATTTTCACTAAATACCATTCTGCAATACTATAGTTGTTTTACTCTCCACTACGGCACTGCCAAAAGTGATCAAAATTGGTTTTATCACAAATGTAAAACAATACCATGGAGACTAGACAAGGAGCACGAACTCATACGGGAACATTGACAAAATTTGTCAATGTAATAGTAGAAATTACTTCGAGCTTTTACCGCTAGGGTCGCTAGTGTTCCTTGTACACCGACATATTTTCATTATTTTAAAATTTTTAACACATCACAAAAACGGCATGACTGATTTTTAATTCAAACTGCCGCTAAGTTGAGGGGAGCCTCAACTTAGCTCCCTCTAATTTGGTATGATATTTGTTTACATGGAGTTCGTGCTCCTTGTGTAGTCTCCATGAACAATACACTGGATTTAATCGCAACGAAATATCAACGCAAACAGTTCATCGTTGACAATTCGTAACGTCATCATATATTGTGTACCCCTGTTTTTAATCAATTCTTTTAAAAACTAAGATAAAAAAGATGGTAAACGACCATTCTTTAAATATATACAATAGTATTTTAAATTATTTTAAAAATTTCCAGCCATAATGTGGTAGCAGAAGCTGCAATATATTGAAATGTTTGTAGATAATCTATGAAATTATGAAATTTTATTAGAATTTATCTAACATAAGTATACTTTTTTGTATCATAAATTGGAAATAGCCGTAGTTCCTATACGAATTATAGTCAACGGTGACTGACTATTTTTTTTATACTAAAGTTGTTTTGCTGTTGCTACATTTGATACAATATATCAAAGAGAAATATTGAAATTTAATAGAATTAAGCTATATGCAAATATCTTAGAAACAAATTACACTAAACTTAATTGAATTGATGCCAAATTTTCATTTTGATAGATCATACAGAATGTTTGCTTTAATGAACAGAATTTTTAAAATGCAATACTTGAATAACCCTGTGTAAAGCGAATAAAGTTTCATGTTATCATGTTGAGTCGTCTTAGGTTAGGTTCATAAAAAAGTATAGTCTTTATACAAAAAATAAAAAAAAAATAGTCAGACAAAATAACATCCAATGTTTTAGGTGGAAACAGAAAGACCTTTTTTAAAGTTATGATATGACACAAATTAATATCACATTATAATGATAATTTTTTTTACAAACAAATAAAGAAATTTTGAATATATGAATAATCATAGAAATAAAATTTTTTTAGTAATTAGTGGACTAGTACTTTTTGCCTAAAGAGCATGGCTACATAGTTACGTAATAGGTATATTTATCATTACAATACCATAGCATCTAATAATTTTTTGTTGTTCTGTACAAAGAAATCTTTTGTAACAAACTCTTCAAACGGTTGAATATGACGAACTCTTTTTTTGTATATTGAGGCAAACACCCTGCACAATCCAATAAAATTAAATTTTAGTAGTACCAAATGAGTACACGTTTTCTTAAAAAAAAAAGAAAATTCCTAATTCAATTTTCTTATATTTGTCAAAGTTCCTTAAACACAGTAGACTGTAGACACGCCGAAAAAAAATTTCGAATGCCAACCCATGTGATTTAAAATGCGAAGGTGGTGCTGCTTAAAGTAATATTGAAACAAAGACACCCGTGCATTTTCCTTTCCCTTTGAAAACACAAAATTCTTAAACTTACGGCATTTGCAGTAACGAAGAATGGGTAAGGCAAGAAGTGCATTAGACCAACCAATAAAAATAGAATGTGGACATAATAGAAGTTGTCTTTGAGATGAACGCTTTCCCAGTGCTTCTGCAGTTTGGCACTTGCAATCTTCACACTTTCAATACTGACGACGGAAACTGAAAAATACATTAATATAAACTTTACGGCAGTTTTTTTCATCTGCTAAATAAGTTTAATTGTCAGTTACATCTGTGTCCATCGCTTCTTAACGCATATAATTTTTATGGGACAGATTTAATCAACAAACTAATTTAATAGGAGCTGAAAAAAAAAACGGCTTTCGTTTGCTGTCTATATTCCTCTTTTGTTGCACCACTATGTTTTTATTCTTACACGAAAAGGGAAAAGATAATTATTACACGTATTATCAAAACAAATTTTAAATAAGTTTATTACCTTTCTTAATTTTAACCATTTTCACCGTTGTGTTAAGCTGCTATCCTTTTTGAAATATTAAAACCAGTTACAAAGGTGTACCTATACCAGAAGGATCCTACTTATATCTGGACAGCCAGGCGTTTTGAAGTAACTATTTAACAAGTCATGGAGTGAATTTAATACCGATGTTATCAAACTAGATAAAATCTACATAATTAGAGTAAATTACATATTGCAGTAGTTACTTTAATTGATTACGCTTTATTGGTAAATGTTAATATGGCCGCAAACAGTATTTTACAAAATTTAAAAAGTTCTGGTTTTAGATTTTTCATATTCTGTCACCTGGGAGGGTGAAAATTTAACTAAATGACATCTTGCATCAAATGAGTTTCATTTTATAAACTTAGTTTTGCTTAACTGCAAATAAATAGTATAATGCTACAAGTTGTTAACGATTCGAAAACATTTCTGTTTTCGTTTTCAAAAGTCGCATGAAAACGATTGAAAGTCAAACACATTATGTAAAATATATCATGCAGTATTATTTATTCTACGAGTACTGCCACTTACCTCATCGTTTCAATTCAATCAACAATAATTATCAAATCAATTTGATTATCACCATTTAGCAAAATAAACTTTTTGTTTTCCATTTACCGAATTAATTTCTTTTCTAAAATTCTTGGGTTATATCATTGAGTAATTAATAACCCCTTTATGTTTTTCTAATGTTCTTCAATTTTAACATTTCAAAGTCTTGAAACTCCATTTGTGTTAATTTTTTTATCAATTAGCTTCTTCCCAATACTTTTTACAGGACGCCAAATGCCCTTAATTTTACGCTTTCGTATATTTTTCGAAAATATTCAAGACTTTTGCACATTCCGGCAAACACGTCTTAGCGAAAACTGCCGGACTCAACCTTGCGTAGATGGCGTTATCGTTTAACTTAAAAATAAAAATAATATAAATGCATAATATAGAATTTCACATTCGGATGTTGATTTTCTAATGAAACATGCATTTTTAACGAATCATTCATTACCGAAAATGTTTTTTTTCGACGAAATCAATTTTTGTTTTTTCATTAAACATTTATTATACGTTTCTTTAGATTTTAATATAAGTTGAAATTTTAAAATCCACCAGTAATAGTTAGTTTTCTATTTTATAAACACTTGTTTCATATCCGTCGTTCAGTCTTTTAATCAAAACGTCTATAAAAAATAATAATCTTCTAATATAATAATGTATTCTAATCTCAACCTAATCCGTCCAATTCTAGTATAATAATAATCTTTTTTATTTTTTATGTTATCTATTTAAGAGGTATTGACGATAATTAAAGTATGATCATAAACATTTTTTTTTTCATTTTGTTCGTTTTGAGTGTAGTTTTACAAAAAATATAAAAATAATACATTTTTAATTTTTTGAGTGTTTTTTGATATATTTATAGATAAACCAATAAAGTGCTTTTTGAAAGAGACTGGTGCTTTTTTTCTTCGAAAGTTCGAAAAAACCGTCTTTCCGTATGCAAATTTATGAGACACGTTCTAGACGGGAATCTTTTTTATTCTATTTTTTCGAATTATTTTTTTTGTATTTTAATTTTTTACAGATTATGTATGCTATTAAACCAAATTTTATTATAGAAGTAAATCGTTAAGAGAATTAGGAGTCAAATCCTTCGAACCGGCGCTTGGATCACTGGCGGGAATATTTAATGGATATTTAATGGATAATACAGAAAATAAAATCTGTCAAAATGTTCAAGAAATAGATTTTTTTTATTTCGTCGTTAACCTGTCTGCATACAAATGTTTTTACTATATACAAATGGTCAAAAATATAACAAGTATTGTGGCATTATGCTAAACAAACTTTTTAATGCTGAGAAAAAAAATCGGATAACTAATTAATAATAATTTATATACTTAGTGATGACAATATTAGTAGAAGTAATTTTAAAAACATGGTATTCTTAGTAATTAGTCATTGCGATTTACTTCTACAATAAAATTTGGTTTAATAGTGTACATTATATGTGAAAAATTAAAATACAAAAAAAAATTGAAAAAAAGAATAAAAAAAGATCTCACTCTTGAACCCATCTCATAAATTTGTATATTGAAAGACGATTTTTTTGAGAATTTTTTGAAGAAAAAACACGCTACTCTTCTTCAAATAACACTTTTTTGGTTTAAAAATCAAAAACAAACCAAAAAACTGAAAATGTATTAATTTAATTTTTTTAAAACTACATCTCAAAACGAACAAAATGAAAAAAGGAGTTTATGATGTTTTTGGTGTTTTTGTCAAATTACAGGTACCTATTTGAAAATTTTTTACTCAAAATATTTAAGGGGTTGAAATAAAAATTTGAAAAAATTTATTCATTAATGGATACTAAATAATATCAAATAATTAGGAAAATTAAAAATGGTCCAGTCACGACCTCAGTGATTTGGCATGAAATGATCCTCATAACGATATGACAGTTTAAACTTTTAATTGTTTCCACAAATTTTTCGGAATTAATTTTTTTAAAGATCGTGGTTTGAAAAATTAATAATTTCACTTATTAATGAGTTGTCAGATACATTTTGTGATTCTCAATTTTGTCTTTCCCGGTTTAAATTTTATATTTGGTTTACATTTTATTTTTTGTGGTTATGAATTCTTTATTATTAAAATAAAATATGCTATTGTACACACCTTTGTAGTCGTCAATATGTACTGTAAAATGTTTCTCTTATTTCTCATATATTTTGTTGCATTTCTATGATTTTTCTATGTCAACAATGAATCTTTGTTTTTAAAGCAATTATCGAAATGTCATCACTATACACGTACTATCTTTCAAGTTCAGCAAATTATGAATTGCATTTTTGCGTAGTAGATACATATGTTATTAATTCGGCATTAAATAGTAAAAAGATAGGTACTCATCTCTAGTGGTTTGGAGTACTCGATTACAAAATGTAATATTACATCAATACAGTGAGTTAATACGGAATCTTTATCTTCACTTATTTTTTAAATAGATATTTATGTAAATGGCATTTCTCAGATATTGCAAATACTCACAGATATTCTAAACAAAATGTGTAATAGTTCATAGAAACCTTTTGTTTGAGTGATACCTGGTTAAAATAAAACAAATGCATACAATTAAAATATATTATTTTTCACTAATAAAATATAATTTTTTATAATGCCGAGTGTATCATTTTCCTTATGAATAAGCATGTGCATGTTTTAGTTATTTTCAAAAAAACATGTAATTTTTGAAGAATCAACATTAAGGAAGGAATGTTATTTGTTTATATTTTTTCTCTGTCTTTTCATAGTGTACATTACTTCATCTAAGTAAATTAATATCTATGTACGTACTTACGTATAATATACTTATATTATCTCGAATGATTAAAATTTTAACCTGATACTCTGGTAAAATTCTGATATTTGATAAAAAATTAAAATTTTGTTCAAATAATAATAATAATAATAATAATAATAATAATAATAATAATAATAATAATAATAATAATAATAATAATAATAATAATAATACGTTTATTGCCCAACAGATTACAAATCCAATTACAGGACAAATTTATAAAAAAATATATAAAACAAATACAAAACAAATATAAAAAGAAAATATATGTACATTATATGCATATAGTATACACCACCTAGTTCCTAGATGCTGAACTTAACAGTAGCACAATTAACAATTTGCGAGAGAGTACTAGCATTAACATCGCAAGTATCAGATATCAAATTGAAATTTTTGCACATAATATATATAGGAGATTTCAAAACTATATTGGTCTTAACCGCTTGACAGTAAAATGTAACATTTTGTCTGGAACTTATTCTAGGAATTTGAAAATAAAACTGTTGCAATAACAAGGGGCAATCTAAATTGTTATGAAATATATTAAAAAGAATTTTTAAACTATTAATAATCCTACGTAACTCTAAAGAAGTAAAATTAAACCTATCAAGCAATACAGAATGATCGTATCCTCTTTCTGGATAAAAATTATCAACTTTCAAACATAAAAACTTGAGAAACTTTCGCTGTACACTCTCAATTGTGTGCTTATGATTTACATACAGTGGATACCAGACAAGCGAGCAGTACTCAAGTTTAGACCTTATAAAAGAATAATAGAGCGTCTTCAAAGCTACCTCATTAGAAAATGAGTGACAGTTTCTAGTTATGAAACCAAGCATCTTCAGGGCTGAACCTGTGGCATATTCAATATGATTTGAAAAGTTTAGTTTTGCGTCGAATATTACTCCTAAATCTTTAATGGAGTCGCATCGTTCTAGTATTACTTCATTCAAAACATAATCGTAGATAACGGGGTTACATTTACGAGTGTAGGTTACTATTTTACATTTATTTGCATTTAAATTCAGTCTATTATAATTACACCAATTTTCTAGCTCACATAATTGCGTTTGTAACATCCTACTATCATTAGTGTCCCTAATTTTTGAATAAAACTTTAAATCATCTGCGAATAAAAGTTTCTCGCAGTTTATTATATTAGCAATATCATTAATAAATAATACAAATAACAAATAATAATAAGGTTGCAATTATAATTAAAGTAACTATTTATAATAATAATAATAATAATAATAAAGACATTTATTTCCAACAAGTATTCATACACCCAATTACGGGAAACGCGTGAAAAATGAAAGGTATAGATTGAAAATAGAAAAATACAAATCAAAAACAAAGAGTGACCGCAAATCCACCCGTTTTTGCGTAGTGTGTAGCAAGAACGGGGAAGGTTGTACAGAGGTCTCCGTGGGCTTAAATTGATTGTCATGAAAAATCTAGGTGAGCATAATTCGATTTTTCCAATATTTGCCCGGCTTACTCCTACTTAAGGGGTGGAAACCACCCCCTAAAACAAGAAAAATGAGTCGATAAATTCTTGGTAAAATTGGGGGAATTTCACACGGCAATGGTAAAATCAGGAATGTCCTTCTAAAAATGCTCATGATAAACCCACCCCCCGCGAGGGTTAAAACAAAAGATCGAATTATGGGGCCCGTCTTTCGTATCATTTGTCGGGTAGTGGGGGAAACAAAGTACTTCATGAAGTGGATATCATTCCCCGTCTGCTATCGGCAATAGGGGTGGTTTTACCCCCACGCGGGGGGTGTTTTTCACCTTGAACATTTTTAGGAGGGCATTCTTAATGTTACCCTTGCCATGTGAAATTCAGCCAATTTTTACACAGATTTTGGTGACCATTTTTTCTGTTTTCTTGTTTTAGGGGTGGTTTACACCCCTTCAGTAGGAGTAACTGATCAGAATCCGACAGAAGAACGAATTATGGGGGCATGTATTTCATATCATTTGGATTTATAAGGAAGTGGCACAAAAAAGGCAATTCATGAAGGGAACATCATTTGCCGCCGGTTTTCGGCAATAGGGGTGGTTTTACCTCCACGCGGGGGATGTTTTTCACCTTGAGCATATTTGGAAGAACATCCCTGATCTCTTCCTTGCCATTCAAATTCCCGCCAATTTTTACCAAGAATTGACCGACCATTTTCTGACGTTCCTTGTTTTAGCGGTGGTTTCCACCCCTTAAGTAGGGGTAAGTCGGACAAATATTGGAAAAATCGAATTGTGCTCACCTAGATTTTTCATGACAATCAATTTAAGCCCACGGAGACCTCTGGACGACCTTCACCGTTCTTGCTACACACTACGCAAAAGCGGGCGAAAAAATGTTTTTTTGCGGTTACTCTTTAAATTATTGGCATGCTTAAACAAACATAACAACAGTAAATCTACAGGTTCGGAGAAGTAATGACAGAACGTTTAATTTTGCAAAGACTGTCGGCATGAATATCACATTCGCTACAAATTGCATTAAAATTGCTAGCCATTAGGTACATGTACCGGTAATTTTATGAGAAGGTTGCATGCACCACAAGAAAACGTTCATACCTACTTTGAAATCTTGGAACTAGAAAATATAAATATGCCAGTCACTCACTGTAATCAATTCTATCATGGATAATATTATATAAAAATGCTACTGCCATAATTCTTCGTCTTAACTCTAAAAAAACATATTAAATCTGTTTAATAAAATTGTGTTATCAATTCCCCTTTGGGGGTAGAAACTATCATCTATAAAAGCTAAGTATTTTAAAAAACGTCTTTGAACTGATTCAATAACATCAATGTAACAGTTATATAATGGATACATAACAAAAATACAATATTCTAGTGTAGACCTAACCAGAGAATAAAAAAGAATTTTTAGAGCATAAGTATTTCTAAATGATTTGGTATTCTCATTATAAATCCAAGTGCCTTTGAGGCAGAAAGCGCAATATACTATTAACGTGCTGTCTGCTGCTAAGGCCACTGTCGAAATAGACGCCCAAATCCTTCACAATATCACACCTATTTATAGTTGTAGATTCAAGGTGATAATTATATAGAATACGTGACTTTTTCCTAGTGTAGGATACATTACTTTTTGAAAAATTGATATAAATGTGATATTTTTTAAATCACCTGTAAAATGAAATCAATAATTGATTGCAAATGATAACAGTCATAAATACTATTTACTTTTCTGTAAAATTTAAGTTCATCGGCGAAAAAAAGTTTCTGAGTGATTGAGTTGGCTAAATCATTAATGAATGTTAAAAATAACAGAGGTCCCAAGTTAGACCTCTTTGGAACTCCTGTATTTACGTTATAAACAAGATTTAAAACCATCATATTCGATAAATTGTTTTCTGCCAGATAAATATGACTCAAAAAACTTAGTAAACATTGCGATAAACTCGTACGATCAAGTTTAGAAAGTAAAACATAATGGTCAATCTGATGGAAATGCCTTCTGGAAATCGAAGTAAATAACATCCACTCGTTCTTGTTTATCAAGAGATTCACTTAAATATTGTGTTAAGCAAGCTAAATTTGTCATATTGTTTATGCAAAGTAAGTGTTTGACAACATCTAAACATCGAAAATACTTTTTTGCACAAATTATATACAATATTTTGTATATTATACAGGGTGTTTCTTAATAACGTGCTAATATTTAAGGATGTTATTCTTAAGAAAAAAACTTCATATGAACATATGTCCCAAAAGTCTTAACTTTTGAACTACAGGGTGCTAGTTTTATGAAAAAAAATTTTTATGATAACTTTGGTACTACCCTTGATATTTTTTCAAATTTCTGATATACAAACAATTTTATTATTTTTGCCAGTGGCGCCTGTACAGGTTTTGTATTGAATATTTTTGAAGAAAAATATGTTACGCCACTGCTTTTTCTTAAAGTAAAAATCATTTTTGTAATCCTCATTCCTTTCGGAGAAAATGTGGTGTCTTGAATTTTTTTCGAGATACCAGACTAATAGTGATCACTGAAAAATGTTAAAATTTTTCACATAATTTTCCCCAGAGATACTCGACTCCGAACATTGGAAACCGTCTGGCAATTTATTTTTATCATTTTCATAACAAAAATTTTCATTGCCAGACAAAAAGTAAACGATGAATTTTTCTTCTTGCAAGTTCACCCCTATGAACCACCCTTTCGGCTATTTAAAACCGTCTGGCATTTGAAAAATGTTAGGTACTTATTAATGTCTATTTTTGCATCAACTGCCAGACACTTTAAGATGAGTGAAAAACTAATAATTTTATGCAAAAGGAAATTAATTTTCTAAATTTTCGAACAAGGGTCGGCCCTTAAAACCACCCTTATTTTCATTAACTAACTTACCTTTTTCAGACCTCAAAATACCAGACATTTTTCGATGACGCCACACATATGTGCGCTAGCTAACGGACTATCAGGAGAAAGATCATTTTCTACTTTGAAGAGGACAAAAACATATTTACGAAATGCCATTAGTCAAGAAGGACTTAATAATTTATCTATGCTATCAATAAACCTAACTAACTAATGTGCTTGATTTTACTGATATTATAAATAGTATCGCAGCAAGAAATCCAGAAAACGTATATAATAGTTATTTATGATTTAAGTATTAAAAATGATGTTTCATTTACAACATATTTGTTTTTATTGTAGAAAAAAAAAAAATAAATATCATTTTTAATACTTGTACCATAAATAACTATGACACCTACTTGTTTAACTTTAATACATTTTAAAAGTTTTGTAGTGGGAAGGGGAGCGCTATAATATAGTTGGCTATGGCCGAAAAAAAAATCATAGTCCGGCCCTGGTCATATCAAGAAATCAAACTCTTTAGCAAAGATAAAATACCTATGTAAATTTGTAAACGAAACACCTCTTACTAATATTTAGGTAATGATAAATGGAATTTTACCGTAATAATTTCTTTCATTGGAGCGACTAATAGTATATATTTTAGATTGCAGCAATTTTTGGAATAGCCAGAGCAAACAGAAGAGTTTCATTATTAGTGGATTGTGAAAATTCCAACGTAAAAACTAATAAACGAGAGATTTGAAAAATTTACTTGAAATTTATACAAATCACATCACTCTTAGGTCACCAGTAACAACACATGATCGACCGCTTCTTAGCTATACCGTAATGGAAAATGTTCTAGAGGTACCCAATCCACAGGAGTATAATGGTCACAGATTTTGGTATCTGCAACCATGCTTGCAGATGTAGGAAGATATGATTTAAAAAATTTCAAACAATTTCAGTTGGTATACTGTCTACTACATCGAGAAGTTGTGAGTTGCCTAGACATCTTACTAAACATTTTGTTAATTGAAAAGTAGATCGAAATATTGTTGCAAATTAATATTGAATTTCATTGCATAGGCTCTTATAAAAGTAAATTTTTTACACTGGAAATTAAGTAAAAAAACTGTCGCTTTTGACAGGATCATGGAAATTTTTTCGTACTATTAGCTTTGTAAGTAGCTATTTTTGACGCCTGTGAATGCTATGAAAGTGTCACATACAACCCTTGAACAAATTAGTTATAAAGGACGCCATAAAGGAGGTAAGTATTATTTACCAATCGATGACGATTTTGTGCCCGAGCGGAGCGAGGGCTGTCAATAGTGTCCGAGACAGGTAAAGTCCGATTAAATTCCGATAATTTGTTCTTTAAGATCTCAAAAATGGTCGAAATTGTCCGCTTTTTTCAATTGCTAATAATTAATGCAATTTTCATCGCAGATACTTGTAATTTAGGATTTTTGAGGTTTTTGCACCCTTAATACATGGTAAAAATTTCAGCCCAAAAGCTTCATTAGCTTGGCGTTGGCGGAATTTATTATCTAGGAAGATGCTATTTTCAATTCATTTTTCCCAAGACGAGACGTAGGCGAGTCCTGGAAGTCTGCGAGTTCAAAAAAACTGTTTTCGGACGTGTTGCGTACACTATTTTTTCGGCAACCATGTAGAATAACAAATTAATGAGACATTTCTTTATTATATTTTTTTGTAGGACAAAATTTCGAACATTTTAATTCTTATTTGTATTAAATATTGAAATTCGAACAGAAGATAGGTACTAACAGAAACATTCTAATTCTTATTTATATTAAGATTTATAGTAAAATTTGAGCAATTGCTAATATTGAAAGGGTTTAATTTGTTTGAAATGCTTGGTATATTTAAATGCCTTTTGTAGTCAGAATTCACAATGACAGGCCGAAAAAATGCTACTTTCTCAAAGAAAAAGCGTCCGGGAAGTAGCCACTTCCCGGACGGTTGCCGAAAAAAATATTTTTTAAATGTCTACATTATCCTGCCACAATATATTATTACAATACTTACCTAACAAGTGCTAGTAGTCACAGAATTTGTAGGTTTTAGGTTTTTGATATGGGAATGCATACATTCACACATAAGAGGAATTAGAGTTAATTACCACTTGCCTAATTTTATTGAAATAATTGGTAAAAACAATCAAATACAATAAAAAATGCTAGAGATAAAAGTAACAAAGTTGATGTTATTAAACTTGGTATACAATTATAAAAACTGTTCAAAATGACCCCGCTGTTTCTACATCAGGTCTGTTCCAACAAGAGTCAGGGATTGGTTCCGAACCGTCAGATATGTGCATCCAACTAATTCTTGCGATATATTCACTGAAGACACATTTAAAACTTAGCTGGCCAAACATTTCAAACGGTTCGGAACCAATCCCTGACTCTTGTTGGAACAGATCTAACAAAGGTTAATAATTCGGCGAAGAAAGTTAAAGGACGCCCTGCGCAGTTCTTAAGGGCTAGGTATTAGTAGTAAAATATATTCTAGTAAAGTATAATTGGCAGGTACAATTTAAAGAT
This sequence comes from Anoplophora glabripennis, assembly GCF_000390285.2. Taxonomy (NCBI): domain Eukaryota; kingdom Metazoa; phylum Arthropoda; class Insecta; order Coleoptera; family Cerambycidae; genus Anoplophora; species Anoplophora glabripennis. Next base: position 656,311 of record NW_019416381.1, on the reverse strand, counting down.
CAAACTAAAATTACAGTCAACCTGTTAAGTATTGTAATATGTGTGGCAAGATAATGTGTACATTTAACAAATATTTGACCAAACGGCTCATTTAATCAAAATTCTACAAGAGGCCTAAAAACTTCCAAATGTTATCGTCTATCAAATAAAAAATAGTTGTCATTATTGCCCGAAAGAGGAAAAAGTTATGAACGGATATTATCACCATATATCAAATTTTATAGGAGCTGTAAGTTTTAAAAATCACTCTGCAAAACATCAAAATGTGAAAATTGAAAGCAAACGTCCACACCCCAAAAATAATAAAAATCGAATAATACGTGAGAACTTTGAGGCTTCTAGCCACCAAACGAAGCGATTTCGGATATTGTAGGTAAATTAGCCTAAATCTGCCTATTTTGATTCCACGAATCTGTGGTCTTCCGTTGTACACGTTACTCTGGGACACCCTGTACATATTCGTTAATGTTATTAATTGCTAGTCATTCCTAAAATATCCATATTTATAAAGTCTAATAGTGATAATCAAATACTCTGCTCACGAACAATAGGTATGTGTCCTCTGGAAACCAGAAAATGCTCTATATTCTTATAAATTCAGGCAAAGGGCAAAATTGACAAACAAAAAAACAAAATAGGTACCTATATGTAACTATATATATTTATAAATAATAATTTATACAAATCGTACGAAAATTCTTAGACTTTTTTAAATAACATTTTAATATTTCATTATAAGATCCTCTAGTCATTATAAAAAATTTGAATTATATCTAATATCACAATGCAATACTTTAAGGGCAATACAACACAAGTACATCGGATTTTTTTGTAATCACAGACGAACTCCATGATTTTTATTTTCCTTCAGAGTAAGTCCACACAAAGAGCAGAAAAAGGAGATATTGAAGCTCCTATTGTACAGATGGCACTAGCGAATACTAAGTAGCCGTCTTCTACATTCTCCGGATCCATAATCCTAAAAAAGTATGCAAAATTATAACAAAAATAGTTAAAATTGCTGTTCTTAAAGTGAAATTACTTATATACAGGGTGGTCCTTAAGTAATTGTACTAGTACTACTAGTAATTATTAAACTTATAATTTAACTGCTTTTGTTTAATTTTTAAAATTTTAAAAAAAAAATTTAATTTTTGATTTCAACTCCTACTATTACGTTAATATTCATCCTGTTGATATAAAAACATGATAAGCGTATACGACTTCTACGTTAATATTTCTCGTAATGAATTAAAGAATTATGCAGTCGATTTTTAAATTCGATTATCTCGAAAACCGTTAAGTTTAGAGGTTAACAAGTATACATTTTTGTTCTTGCAATGCCGTGCCTTTAATATTTCTTCACCAAACGAGCGCTACCTTGATGGGCAAAAAAGTTTAGTGTACATTTATGCCACATATGTGGCTTATGTGGCGCCCTCTAAAAGATATATTAGATTAGATATCAAATTATGATTTCTCATACCAAAAAACCCCAGATAATTTTTTTTTTTTGTATAAATATCCAAAAATGTTCAAGTTATTGCGAAAAATAAATTTTGAAATTTCACTTTTAACATCCTGTATATTTCTTATTATCAATATTTTATTAAGGCAAGTTGGCTCAAATCGTAATATTTTAAAGTCACAAATCTATCATACTTCTATGTACAATTACTTGAGGACCACCCTGTATATTCAATCTCAAGATCTTACTCTGGAGTCTCGGCATGTATCAAGAGATTAACGCAGGTGTCATATCTTCTTTTCATTCACTTTTAAAGTATTATGTTTTTGAATAACAGTTAATAAACAATTAATTATATCATATATCATATATCATAAGAGAATGTGGTTTTGTTGCATACAGCATCACAAGAGGCAGATTTATCAGTGAAATTTGATTACAACTTGTTTTTTTTTTTCAAATAGAATTATGAATGTATGGTGTATTTTAAACAACGAAGAAATAAATGTACACGTGTCATACTGATTGTGACAATGTCATTGTTTGATCCATTTTGGACCAATTATATCGTGATTATATTGACAAAATTTGAGTCCGTTGATGTTTTTTTTGCACTGATAAAACCACATCAAATTTTATCGTATACATCGAAATTTATATTTCGAGTATCGTCGTACACAATACACTCATAAGAGTCTGGTTATGTCAGAAAAATATTTTCCAAACTTGTTCCTATTATGATCAGGAATATCTTTATTTATTTTTTATATAAACCCGATATCTGAGCTGGAGTAGTTTACTCTAAGAAAAAAGTTGATATAGGAGTACATTCCAGTTACTTAGCTATGGGTGACAAAATCATGTATAGAATATCGGGAAAAAATCACACTTTGATAAATTCTTGCTACAGACTCACAAAAATGTTAACATTTTTATCTAATCGATAACTACCATCGACTAATTGCTGTATGAAACGTGATTCATTGATGATTATTACATTTTAAGGGTTAGATAAATCTATATAGATTCGTGTTTATAATAAAAAGCCATTTGTCTATAATAAGTACCTACATGTACTTACCATAGATAAATAAATTTTTCCATGGTTTACAATTAAAAAAATCAACTAGTATTACAGGACTAAATATGTTTTTTTTTTGCCCAAGATAGGTTAAGAAAGGACCCCGCACTGTCCTTATGAAAATTAAGTTGTTGGTTTTGTGTTACTGACCAAAAGTTTCTACAGTACTTGGGCCCGAAAATCAATTCTTTCCTACTTATAGCAGTCCGAATCAGTTCTGTTGATGATGGACTCAATGCAATCAAAATTAATCGGATGAGTTCGAAACGTTGCTAATTAAAATTTTTGGCATGTGACAAATACTAAACTGTTCTCACTCAAAAGATAGGGAAAGAGGAGGGAGAGAATAAATCTCATATTAAAATTTAGGTCACTCTGGCTCTGGAAGTAGCACCACATATTTGTTTCACTTATTGATACTTAGAGATGTTGTTGCATATAAATGGGAAATGTATGAATGCAATCTACAAACTGCTATTACAGCCAATCCGGCTTTAGTACGTGTCAAAAATGTTAATTAGTAACTTTTCGAAGTCATCCGAATAATTTTTTCTATACACATTTCACAAAAGTAACTGTTTTTATTGCAATATTCTACTCATACTACTATATTGCAGTCATCATCAGCAGAACTGACTTTTGGTCAGTAACACAAAACCAACAACGTGCGGGGTGCTTTATAGTTTGGTAAATAACACTTTATTATAAAAACATGCATCATTTATTTTTAACAATACGGTAAGTCAGAAAAGAAAAATGTCGGGCTTTTAAATAGTAGAACACTTGATTTTACACCAGGCAAATTAGCGAAAATAAAAGAGAAACTCGAAAAAAGTCCTATCCGCTAGATTATTGTAAAATTGTCGAAAGGAACATAATACAAGACATCTCTCGTCTCGTGAGTCAAAAACTTTTATTAGCTAACTTTTCTATTTAAAGAAATAAGTGAGGAAAACAGTTTTTTCACTTTGCAGGGAAAACCATCAATTTTAGCGAAAAGTGACTCTCAGACAGCTTATAGGGAGTAAAATTATCTACAAAATGAGACTGGTTAAATTAAAATCGGTTAATAAACAAAAAAGTTATTGCAAAAAAACAAGAAAAGTGCCCATTTTTTCATTTGTTTATAACTATCGCATTTATTGTTAAAATTTTATAAAACCTATGACAAGTTGAGGGTTTTGTCATACTTTAAAAGTGTGCCAAAAGTGGGCGCTGTAGGTGCAATAGTTTTCGCACAATTCTATTTGTTTATAGCGGAGGCTCCAAAAGTTATGAACTTTAAGCCTCTGTACAGACGTTAATTTTCAATCAAACATGATTCTGAAAGCGTCATTGTAATCTTAAAGACGCAATTAAGCGACCTATTAAAAAATATCACCGTTTTTTTGACATTAACATTCTCAAATTGTGCATTAAAAAACCGTGCGTTTTTCGCTTATAAACAATTTGAATAACATTGTTGCTATTTATGCTATCTCACCGAAAATAGATGCAATGGATAGCTGGAAAAAAAATACAGTTTTAAAATAAAAAAAGTGCCCTCTACGACCAACAGGAGCCAAGATAAGAATCTTTTTTTAAAAAATCGTAGCGCAATTGTTTATAAATATTAAGACTTGAATTTTTCGCAAAATAAAGTTTACGACGTAAACTACGATTTCCCGTGAATTGCATTGAAAAATGTGGAAAATTAACGACTCACGAGCCCTTTAAAGAGAAGGTACTCGCTAAGTAAACTGTCCGGCGGCCGGCGGCGTGGTGGTGGGGGAAGTGCGCGCTGTAAATTTTGCAATATCTCGGCTTCTATTCATCGTAGAAACTTTTTTTTTTTTTAAACTGGGGTAGCTCGACGAAAAAATAACAATGGGCATATTTACGAATTCGTAGAATAGCCCTGAACCCCAGAAAAAATGCATCTTTTATAATTAATTTTTTTTAATTTACAAAAATGTCACAAAAATTATTGTTAAACGAAATATTAATTAAAATTTCAATTTCGGAATTATTTTACTATTATTAAATAAATAAATGAAGCTATCGTTCATTTAAAAAGTTATTTCTTTTACATATTAAGGCAAAGTAAACTTGTTTTTTCAATATTTTGTTAGCTATTTAATTACGATTTAAATGTAAAATTAAAGTAAAAATTCACAAATTATTTTCAAATTATTATTTATTGTTAAAAGATTTAAAAAAGAATAAAAAGCATTTGAATTTATTGCAAAATTCTCAAAATTAAAAAATATTAAAAATAACGCGGTCGATAAAATTACAATTTTAACTTCCTGAAATTTTAATATATAAAGTTTTTTTATTATATTTATTACTAATTTTATAAACATAATCAAAATTAATTCAAAAAATATTAATCACAACCATTTTCAATAATAGATATAAATAATGCAATATAATACAATTTAAAATTTAAAATTTTTTCTATTTTTATGAGAAATAATAATTTGAAAATAATTTATGAATTTTTACTTTAATTTTACATTTAAATCGTAATTAAATAGCTAACAAAATATTGAAAAAACAAGTTTACTTTGCCTTAATATGTAAAAGAAATAACTTTTTAAATGAACGATAGCTTCATTTATTTATTTAATAATAGTAAAATAATTCCGAAATTGAAATTTTAATTAATATTTCGTTTAACAACAATTTTTGTTACATTTTTGTAAATTAAATAAAATTAAGTATAAAAGATACATTTTTTCTAGGGTTCAGGGCTATTCTACGAATTCGTAAATATGCCAATTGTTATATTTTCGACGAGCTACCCCAGTTTAAAAAAAATAAGTTTCTACGATGAATAGAAGCCGAGATATTGCAAAATTTACAGCGCGCACTTATTTGAACTTTGGATTTAACTTTTCTCGCCCGCGCGACCGCTTGGACGAGCTTCCCCCACCACCACGCCGCCGGCCGCCGGACAGTTTACTTAGCGAGTACCTTCTCTTTAAAGGGCTCGTGAGTCGTTAATTTTCCACATTTTTCAATGCAATTCACGGGAAATCATAGTTTACGTCGTAAACTTTATTTTGCGAAATATTCAAGTTTTAATATTTATAAACGATTGCGCTACGATTTAAAAAAAAATCTTATCTTGGCTCCTGTTGGTCGTAGAGGGTACTTTTTTTATTTTAAAACTGTATTTTTTTGCCAGCTATCCATTGCATCTATTTTCGGTGAGATAGCATAAATAGCAACAATGTTATTCAAATTGTTTATAAGCGAAAAACGCACGGTTTTTTAATGCACAATTTGAGAATGTTAATGTCAAAAAAACGGTGATATTTTTTAATAGGTCGCTTAATTGCGTCTTTAAGATTACAATGACGCTTTCAGAATCATGTTTGATTGAAAATTAACGTCTGTACAGAGGCTTAAAGTTCATAACTTTTGGAGCCTCCGCTATAAACAAATAGAATTGTGCGAAAACTATTGCACCTACAGCGCCCACTTTTGGCACACTTTTAAAGTATGACAAAACCCTCAACTTGTCATAGGTTTTATAAAATTTTAACAATAAATGCGATAGTTATAAACAAATGAAAAAATGGGCACTTTTCTTGTTTTTTTGCAATAACTTTTTTGTTTATTAACCGATTTTAATTTAACCAGTCTCATTTTGTAGATAATTTTACTCCCTATAAGCTGTCTGAGAGTCACTTTTCGCTAAAATTGATGGTTTTCCCTGCAAAGTGAAAAAACTGTTTTCCTCACTTATTTGTTTAAATAGAAAAGTTAGCTAATAAAAGTTTTTGACTCACGAGACGAGAGATGTCTTGTATTATGTTTCTTTAGACAATTTTACAATAATTTAGCGGATAGGACTTTTTTCGAGTAAAAATTTAATTTGCTTGGTCTATTTGGAAAGAAATCAACTTCTGCTAAATCTCAACGATATTTTTTTGATATTTTCTTAATTTAAGCAATTTTCCGTAATAACCATCTTAAATCAAACCATCTGTGAACGCTTACAAGTAAAATATTATACAGATGGTCTCAACAGGTAAAGCAGATTATAAAAAAAATGAAACCATGCCATAGACTTATTGGCTTGTATTTTCCTGTTACAAGCAGTATAAAATTTTATTTTATCTGTACAGGTACTTTTTTTTATTATTACTTTGATGTACTGATTTATCTTAAAAGTAGCTGTTTATATTTTACTACTCGTATTAGATGGCGGATGTATCTGCTGACTGCGATATATTTATTAAAATTATAGCCTTAACCAAAGTTACTTAAAACCTCACTAATTCAAATTTTAACAATCAATCAAGATTCATCTTCCAAGATTTATGTGAGTTCCCTAACGAACTGCATATATGTGTTTTTTGTGATAAAACTTCAGTGAATTGAGTTTTGCAATATAATAAAGAGTAATATAGTCACGAAATTAAAATAAAAAAATAAATAGCAGGTACTTACTGATTGATACTCAAAAATGCTAGATTAAACAAGTATCCATTAGTCATGGAAAGCGTGCCTACAATGATAACGTACTCCCAATCGTGGCCGAAAACAACGGGTAGGTGGTTTCTGGGTTGTGCGTTACATAACAACACTAGTGGGATGTATATTACAACCCTGGATGCCGAAAAAATCATTGCCAGTGAAATAGGCATAGGCTGAAAAAAAATACAACCAGTTACCCGCTTCTGATAATTTTGTACCTTCACAATGTATTACCTTGCTTATCGAGCAAACAACTCTTCCAATCAATGTACAAATATCAGCAAACAAGAAAGTTATCACCGGTACAAAATAGACATCTGGAAAAAATAAACGTAGGTATTTCTAAATGCAAAAGCCTGTAAAAACATGAAGTTGTGAGTTTAATTCGTATTTTCTAATACTCTTGTCTTATTTTCAAAAGAAGTAGAGTGTATTCCACTTTGAGCAGTACCTCCCAACATGACTTCATGGCCTACCTACTACGTTCAAAAAATTTTGCTAAAAATCCCTATTTGCTAATAACAAAATTTCATTTCGATAGGTCATACAGGGTGTTTGTTTTAAGTATGCACAATTTTTTAAATACAGTATTTGTATAAAAACAATATTCATGTTTCACTTTGGAGTTTGTAACAGAGGATGGTTTTTGAGCAGAAAGATAAAAAAATATGAACTCCTAGTACTGATTTTTTAGATGCCATGTAGAAAGAAAGGTCTTGTTAATGGTAGACAATAACTATATAACTCATTAATATTACGTTACATTTATAATATATAATACATATATATCTAGGTTTCTATTCCCAATATTTCTTTAGTTATTTGTAAACAGATGTTTATCATTATCGCATAATATTTTTTGTGTATGCCTGTAATTGGTCAAATCTTTATAGCTCTCTGTACAAATGCTATTATCTCGTTTTTATAAATTCTAGCCTAATTCTCTTTTCTAATAGGATCAATAATTTACGCCCGGTATGATTCAACAAACCATAATTTCTGTGTCAGGGAAATAGGGATATATACAATTCAATTAAGTTACTTAAGTTAGCTAAGTTGGTTAAGTTTCGGCAAAGTTTTTTGAAGGCAGTAAACCAAGAAATTAGGGCAAATAGAAACAAAAACAGCACAGGCCGACCCTCTAAGTCAGAAACCAGAATGTACTTTTCCAAGAAATAAGTCTAAATGTCGCGACATTATCACTTTTAAGTTAGGATATCTCGAACCAAAGTTAATTGATAAATTTGGACCTCGAATTCAGCGCACCAAAATCCTTTGGGAAAGTATATTCCTGTTGTTGGGACAAACTTTTGTCGGCCTGTGTAATCAGTAGAAGATGATTGCAGCTCAATAATGGAAAACGCATATAATTTCAAAACTATTGAATAAAAACACTCACCATTCCAATCGCTCCCACTACCATAGTTTTCAGATACAACCAGCGACGTCACGGGTGTCTGCGGAATCTTCGCCAAATCAAAACATACGTACATAAACAAGACAGGCCAAATACTCTTTAATATAGATTTTATTTGCGCAAAAGATAACATATCCCTAGTGATATCTTCCTCAAAATGGTTCACAAAGTACATGTAGTAATCATTGTATTTGCTGAAGTAGAACAAAACTAAAGTGAAGCCCATAACGCTGGATCCTATGCCGAAATAAATTAGGGCGGACGTTTTAGTGGTTGTTCCTATAGCTAGGGTCATTATTTGTAATAAGGAGGTAAACACAGCTGCGCAACCTTGACCAAAGAGGTAAACTTTCATGAAGTACGGTGGAAACTTTGCCAGCAGTACGAATACTGACATCTGTAGAGCGGCATTTACAGCTGAAAATGGTAACAGATGAGTAACATTCGTAGATATATTTTCCAAAATATTAAAAGATCTTATTCGAGAAATTCAATAGGGTTGTATACAGTATATATTTTGTACCAGGTAACAGAAATAATTAAACAAGGTTTTATTAAAAAAATCTAATAGCTAGCAGCAGCTAATTACGTATTAAATTCACAGCTTACTTAGTTCGTTTTAATTTTATGTATAAACTTAAGGACTCACCAATTAACGTTGCAAGGACTGCAAATGTGACACAGAAGAATAAAGTTTGCCCTAAAAATAAATGTAAACATAGAAGGATGACTACATATTGTAATTGATACATCGTCTATCAACGCTTCCAATATACTTACAAGTATCTGTATTGATATGCACAAACAGTGTCATCACGATGAAGCAGATAAACATAACAGACAGTGTGAAATTGACCCTGAACCTGGGTTTCAACTTATGACCGAATAATGTTGAAAGTATTGCGACAATCGAATTAGGAATGCTGTTACATATGGATATTCCAGACGCAAAATGGCTTTGGAGGTTAGTTCTCTTGGAGGCATCGTACAAATCGTCAGAGGAAGTGTTCCGGAACTTGTCCATCCAATACTAAGAAATTTAAATTATCAGTAACAAAAAATGAATATTGACAGATGTTTCCCTTGAGTATCATTAGATTCAACATCTATTTTTCAGTTGCAAATGTTTTGCTACAAGTAGGTTTTGAATACAATTGAAAAAGATAATTGCAATGGAACAAATGAATAAATGTAGTGGCAATCTTTGGTGTAATTATGCAAATTAATGATCTACACTGGCATTGACAATAATTCGGCGAGCTTTAAGTGTTTGGTTATACGTTTTCTCTCCAATCTGGACATGTAGATATGAATCAGTAACATAGTAATTAAAGGTCGATTTGTATAAATGACGTCATGGAATTATGATAAGTAAATATTATGTGATAACCATCTACAAGCTACTGTACTACACAACAAATAAATAATATTCAATATGGTCGTTTCCTTTGGTGAAATTCCTTATCAACTATTAAGTACATAAATTAAAGTACTTATAAAGTTGAATATTATAAAAATTACTTTTTTTGTCATAAATTGGAAATAGCTGTATTTCCTATACAAATTATAGTCAACACTGCTAGAACCGACTTTTTTCTTATATTTTTGCATTTACAAAGATTTTTTGCTGTCTTTTAAATTTCATGCAATATATCAAAGAGAAATATTAAAATTTAATAAAATTAAACTCTATGCAAATGTCTTAGAAAGAAATTATTATAGATTTAATTGAATTGCAAGCTAATGCCAAATTTTCATTTTGATAGATCATACAGAGTGTTTGCTTTAATGAACAGAATTTTTAAAATACAATATTTGGAAAACCCTGTATAAAGTCGATCAAGTATCATGTCGAGTCGTTTTAGGTTAGGTTAAAAGTTTATAAAAAAATATAATCTTTACACAAAAAATAAAAAAAAATGGTCAGATACAATAACATCCAACGTTTTATGTGCAAACAGAAAGACCTTATTAAAGTTATGACACAAATTAATATTACATTGTAATGATATTTTTTTTTAACAAATAAGTAAAAAAATATTGAATATATGAATAACCATACAAATAAAACATTTTTAGTAATTAGTTGATTACTACTCTTTTTCGTAAAGAACATGGCTACATAGTTACGTAATAGATATATTTATCATTACAATACCATCGCTTCTAATAATTTTTTGTTGTTCTGTACAAAGAAATATTTTGTAACAAACTGTTCAAAAGGTGCAATATAATGAACTCCTTTTTTGTATATTGAGGCAAGCACCCTGCACAATCTAATAAAATTAAATTTTAGTGGTACCAAATGGGTACACGTTTTCTTTAAAAAAAATGCCTAATATAATTTTCTTATCTTTGGCAAAATTCTTTGAACGCAGTAGACTGTAGACTCGCTGAAAAAAAATTTCGAATGTCAACCCATGTGGTTTAAAATGCGGAGGGGGTGCTGCTCAAAGTAATATTGAAAGAAAGACTCCCTTTGAAAACACAAAATTCTTAAACTTACGGCATTTGCAGTAACGAAGAACGTGTAAGGCAAGAAGTGCATGAGACCAACCAATAAAAATAGAATGTGGACATAATAGAAGTTGTCGTTGAGATGAACGCTTTCCCAGTGCTTTTGCAATTTGGCACTTGTAATCTTCAGGCTTTCAATACTGATCACGGAAACTGAAAAATACATTAACATAAGCTTTACGGCCGTTTTTTTTTTTTCATCTGCTAAATAATAATTTAATTGCCAGCTAAATCTATGTTCGTCGCTTTTTAACGCATATGATTTTAATGGGACAGATTTAATTAACAAATTAATTTAATAGGAGGTGAAAAAAACGGCCTTCTTTTGCTGTCTATATTCCCCTTTTGTTGCACCACTATGTTTTTATTCTTACAAGAAAAGAGAAAAGATAATTATATTATATACGTATTATCAAAACATATTTTAAATAATTTATTACCTTTCTTGATTTTAACCATTTTCACCGTTGTGTTCAACTGTTGTACCTTTTGAAATACTAAAACCGCTTACAAGAAGGATTCTACTTATATCTGGTTAGCAAGTCGTTTAGAAGTAACTATTTAACAAGTCATGGAGTGTATTTAATACATATGTTATCAAACTAGATAAAATCTACATAATTAGCGTAAATTACTTCAGTAGTTACTTTAATTGAGTACGTATTATTGGTAAATGTTTAATATGGCTAAAACAATATTCTAGAATATTTAAAAAGTTCTGGTTTAAGATTTTTGATATTCTGTCACCTGGGAGGGAAATGAAACTTTAACTAAATGACATCTTGCACCTAAAATATTTCATTTTTTAAACTTAATTTTGCTTAACTGCAAATAAACAATATAAGTTATTAACTATTCAAAAACTATTCTGTTTTCATTTTCAAAACTCACATGAAAACGATTGGAAGTCAAACACAAGAGTTGTTTTTATGTTATGTAAAATGTATCATGCAGTATTATTTATTCTACGAGTACTGCCACTTACCTCATCGTTGAGAATATTCAATCAACAATTATCAAATCAATATGATTATCAGCATTTAGCAAAACAAACTTATTTTCTTTTCCATTTACAGAATTAACTTCTTTTCTGAAATTCTTGGATTATTTCATTGAGTAATATGACCTTTTTGCTCTTCTAATGTTCTTCAATTTTAACATTTCAAAGTCTCGAAACTCCATTTGCGCTATTATCAATTAGCTTCCTCCCAATACTTTTTGCAGGACGCCAAATGTCCATAATTATACTCTTTCGTATATTTTTACAAAATATTCAAGACTTTTGCACAATCCGGCAAACACGTCTTGATGAAAACTTCGTAGATGGCGTTTGCGTTTAACTTAAAAAAAAATAAACATAAATGCATAATAAAGAATTTCATATTGTAATATACAACTAGAACTTCTCATTCAGTTTGTTATATTATAGAGGATGTCCCGTTCATGTTTCAAAAAAACTTGTGTGCAAGTTCCTCATGGGAAAATAGTGGGTGGTAGTTCATGTGACGTTTTTTTCTTAGACGCCCTGTTTTCTAGATACAGTGTGTTGCAGAAAAAAATGTAAAAATTTGTACACGAGTAAACATCAACTGAGTGTTAAGAATAATGTGCAAACGGTTTCTTTCTGAAAAGCAGTGACGCCGATACAGGTAATTGGAGGGGTACAATCGAAAAAAAATATGTTGGGCAAAATTTGTTACATTTCTAAACGGTTTTGTAAACTCTAAAGCATACTACAAAAAAAGTATACTTATCGAAATTCGGTACCATGCACCACCATTTTCGCGAAAAATGAAGTAGCATTTTTATGCTCACATAAACCGGCACAAGTACATTGAATGTATTGTACTGTATTTGTATGAATTTTTTAAATTAAATGTACATTGAAGTTACCATTGAATGAGCTGAAGATATTTAGCTACCAATAGTCTTTGCATTTAAGAATATAAGTTTAATTTCTTACGTATCACATAAAACAGTTAAAGTAAAACATTTTATTAAGTTAAAGAAATAAAAAAATATATAATTTATTTTAATTTTAAGCTTGTTATAAAATAACGTTCAAAAAGTAAATAGAAATACACAAATTCTGGTAATTAATTTGTCTATTAATAACTAATTTTAGATTTTGCAAACTAGTACATTACTATTACTAAAATAAACAATGGACATGAATGCTTAAAAAAGTGATAAGAACAGAAAAATATTAGAAAACAGACTCGGAGACAAACAGAACAAAATAGCAACACCATTAAATAAAAGAGCAAAACTCGAAATACTACAGTAGATGCTTAAATTGTCCCCCATTTGCTTCTATGTTACTTCATTTCCCTCGAAAATGGTACATGGTACCGAATTTCAACAAGTATACTTTTTTTTTGGAATATGCTTTAGACTCTCTAGAGTTTACAAAACCGTTTAGAAATGTAACAAATTTTGACATTTTTTTCGATCGTACCCCTTTAATTACCTGTATCGACGTCACTGCTCTTCTATAGATGTTTACTTGTGTACAAATTTTGACATTTTTATCTTTACCGATTTAAAGATAATTCAGAAAAACCATTTGGAAAGTAACAACTCCAACACTGTATCTTGTAAACAGGACGTCTAAGAAAAAACGTCACATGAACTACCTCTATTATTTTCCCATGAGGAAGTTGCAGGCAAGTTTTTTTAAATCGCGATGAACGGGACACCCTGTATATCAATATTTAAATGATCTCAACTCATTCCAGACAACGTATTTTTATTGTTTTATTTATATTTTTTAAATTTTTTGCCTATTTTGTGGTAGATTTTATAACAATAACGAATTTTTCAATAACGTTCTTTTTTATTAAAAATATTTGTATAGTTTTGGTCACTCATAAGACAAATGAAAAATGCCCTTAATTTTTTGCTTTTGCCCTGAATTTTTAGCTACTCTGTCTTGAGAATAAGAAAATAAAAGTTAGCAAAGCGAAAATGCAGTCTTTTGAATTTTATAACTTATTTTCCAGTCAAGGTTTCGATAACATTTGAAAAACTGTTCTAGTAAAACCCGTTATCTATTTCTGTTATTATTATAGAGTAACAGTTTTTTTTTTAAATTTCCCAGTTAAGCCTTGTTATACAGACAGCATTTTTACTATATGTGTAGGTAACATTTTGTTGTCTCTGAGAATTGTTTTTATTTTCATTAATAACAGTGATTTATTTCAGATATTATTATATAACAAAACATAATATTTTTATTTAAATTGTTTCATGGCATGGTTGATTCTCAGGCTTTAATCTATCTTTTTAATATACGTGTTCCGAGACCTGGCTCTCGTGAGGGTTGACTGTTTTATTGTCGAAATGCTAGAACAAATGTGCTTGTAAAATCTCCTGTTTATTTAATGGCTAATAATTATAACCAAATAGCAGATCAGTGTTATTTATTTCATTGTAATTTTAATAATTTGTTAAGAATTGCCTCGGAATACTTCAATAATTTCAATATTAGATATAGGTTTTGCTTTTTTCCTCTTTGCTGTTTATTTATTTTTTCTATTTTGTTTATTTATTTGTTTTCTTTATTTATTGTTCAGTAGTATGCTTATATTATAATTATCTACTTATTTTGTCCTGTAAATGGAATGTTTTCTGTTGGGCAATGAATGCATTATTATTATAACATTTTTATCCATTTCATTCTTAAAAATGTAGTTTTTCGAAGAAATCAATGTTATAAAACATTTATTACACATTTCTTTAGGTTTCGATTTAACTTGAAATTTAAACATTTACCTACCTTATCTGTTAGTTTTCTATTTTATAAAAACTTGTTTCATATCAGACCTTTTAATCAAAACATCTATAAAAAATAATCTTCTAATATATCTCTAACAATGTATTTTAATCTCAACTTAATCTATCCAATTTTAATATAATAATAATCTTTTTAACTTTTAGAGTAAGTTTAATCCATTATTCTTTATCATTTATGTAATATATACCTAGTACACATATATTTAAATTATTAATACAGTTTTTTTCAATTTTTATTTCAAACTGTTGCATCCAAAATTAATAATAAATTCACTTATTAATGAGTTGTCAGATACATCTTGTGATTCTCAATTTTGTCTTTCCCTGTTTAAATTTTATATTTGGTTTACATTTTATTTTTTGTGGTTATGAATTCTTTATTATTAAAATAAAATATGCTATTGTACACACCTTTGTAGTCGTCAATATGTACTGTAAAATGTCTGTAATTTCTCATATATTTTGTTGTATTTTATGTTTTTTCTATGTCAACGATGAATTTTTGTTTTTAAGCATTTGTCGAATTTCAGCTATAAATCATTATATACACATACTATCTTCCAAGTTCAGCAAATTATGAACTGCATTTTTGCTTAGCAGATACATATGTCATTAGTTCGGCATTATAAAGTAAAAAGATAGGTACACATCTCAAGTGGTTTGGAGTGCTCGATTACAAAGTGTAAATTCACATCAATACAGTGTATTAATACGTAATCTTTATCATCACATATATTTTAAATAGATATTTATGTAAATGACATTTCTTAGATATTGCACATATATTCTAAACAAAATGTGTAGTTCCTCATAGAAAACTTTTTTGTTTTAGTTGTACCTGATTAACATTAAAAAAATGCATACAATTATTTTTCACTAATAAAATATAAATTTTTATAATGCCTAGTGTATCTTTTTCCTTATGAATAAGCATGTGCATGTTTTGGTTATTTTGA
The DNA here is from genome assembly GCF_000390285.2 of Anoplophora glabripennis. Classification (NCBI taxonomy): domain Eukaryota; kingdom Metazoa; phylum Arthropoda; class Insecta; order Coleoptera; family Cerambycidae; genus Anoplophora; species Anoplophora glabripennis. Next base: position 640,607 of record NW_019416381.1, on the reverse strand, counting down.
AAAGAAAATATGTATTTTTTGAAGAATCAGCATTAATTTGAAAGGAATGTTATCTGCTTATATTTTTTCTCTCTCTTTTCATCGTGTTCATCTAAGTAACTTATTATATATGTATGTAAGTATATTATCTCCAATGATTAAAATTTTAACAAGCTACTGTCTTAATTTGATTTGATCAAAATATTTCCTTGAAATATTGGTCTAGACTTATATTGTTATTACAAATATTTAAAATACCTGTATTCTGGTAAAATTCTGGTATTTGATAAAATAACATATTATTTCTTCGGATGTTTATTACAAATTGCTCCCTCTTCTCAAAATATCCTATGTAACAGTGGTATTCAATTATTTAAATGTTAGGTGTTTCAAGAACGGCGTATTTTGGGAAACAATATCAGTAAAGGTAACCAAAAGGGACCAGTCAAAATTTTAGATTTTGCATACGTTAAAAATTATTTGCCAGAAAAAACTTTCATAATAGTAATAAGGTTGCAGTGATAACTAAAATAGCTATTTATAATAATAATAATAATAATAATAATAATAATAATAATAATAATAATAATAATAATAATAATAATAATAATAATAATAATAATAATAATAATAATAATAATAATAATAATAATAATAATAATAATAATAATAATAATAATAATAATAATAATAATAATAATAATAATAATAATAATAATAATAATAATAATAATAATAATAATAATAATAATAATAATAATAATAATAATAATAATAATAATAATAATAATAATAATAATAATAATAATAATAATAATAATAATAATAATAATAATAATAATAATAATAATAATAATAATAATAATAATAATAATAATAATAATAATAATAATAATAATAATAATAATAATAATAATAATAATAATAATAATAATAATAATAATAATAATAATAATAATAATAATAATAATAATAATAATAATAATAATAATAATAATAATAATAATAATAATAATAATAATAATAATAATAATAATAATAATAATAATAATAATAATAATAATAATAATAATAATAATAATAATAATAATAATAATAATAATAATAATAATAATAATAATAATAATAATAATAATAATAATAATAATAATAATAATAATAATAATAATAATAATAATAATAATAATAATAATAATAATAATAATAATAATAATAATAATAATAATAATAATAATAATAATAATAATAATAATAATAATAATAATAATAATAATAATAATAATAATAATAATAATAATAATAATAATAATAATAATAATAATAATAATAATAATAATAATAATAATAATAATAATAATAATAATAATAATAATAATAATAATAATAATAATAATAATAATAATAATAATAATAATAATAATAATAATAATAATAATAATAATAATAATAATAATAATAATAATAATAATAATAATAATAATAATAATAATAATAATAATAATAATAATAATAATAATAATAATAATAATAATAATAATAATAATAATAATAATAATAATAATAATAATAATAATAATAATAATAATAATAATAATAATAATAATAATAATAATAATAATAATAATAATAATAATAATAATAATAATAATAATAATAATAATAATAATAATAATAATAATAATAATAATAATAATAATAATAATAATAATAATAATAATAATAATAATAATAATAATAATAATAATAATAATAATAATAATAATAATAATAATAATAATAATAATAATAATAATAATAATAATAATAATAATAATAATAATAATAATAATAATAATAATAATAATAATAATAATAATAATAATAATAATAATAATAATAATAATAATAATAATAATAATAATAATAATAATAATAATAATAATAATAATAATAATAATAATAATAATAATAATAATAATAATAATAATAATAATAATAATAATAATAATAATAATAATAATAATAATAATAATAATAATAATAATAATAATAATAATAATAATAATAATAATAATAATAATAATAATAATAATAATAATAATAATAATAATAATAATAATAATAATAATAATAATAATAATAATAATAATAATAATAATAATAATAATAATAATAATAATAATAATAATAATAATAATAATAATAATAATAATAATAATAATAATAATAATAATAATAATAATAATAATAATAATAATAATAATAATAATAATAATAATAATAATAATAATAATAATAATAATAATAATAATAATAATAATAATAATAATAATAATAATAATAATAATAATAATAATAATAATAATAATAATAATAATAATAATAATAATAATAATAATAATAATAATAATAATAATAATAATAATAATAATAATAATAATAATAATAATAATAATAATAATAATAATAATAATAATAATAATAATAATAATAATAATAATAATAATAATAATAATAATAATAATAATAATAATAATAATAATAATAATAATAATAATAATAATAATAATAATAATAATAATAATAATAATAATAATAATAATAATAATAATAATAATAATAATAATAATAATAATAATAATAATAATAATAATAATAATAATAATAATAATAATAATAATAATAATAATAATAATAATAATAATAATAATAATAATAATAATAATAATAATAATAATAATAATAATAATAATAATAATAATAATAATAATAATAATAATAATAATAATAATAATAATAATAATAATAATAATAATAATAATAATAATAATAATAATAATAATAATAATAATAATAATAATAATAATAATAATAATAATAATAATAATAATAATAATAATAATAATAATAATAATAATAATAATAATAATAATAATAATAATAATAATAATAATAATAATAATAATAATAATAATAATAATAATAATAATAATAATAATAATAATAATAATAATAATAATAATAATAATAATAATAATAATAATAATAATAATAATAATAATAATAATAATAATAATAATAATAATAATAATAATAATAATAATAATAATAATAATAATAATAATAATAATAATAATAATAATAATAATAATAATAATAATAATAATAATAATAATAATAATAATAATAATAATAATAATAATAATAATAATAATAATAATAATAATAATAATAATAATAATAATAATAATAATAATAATAATAATAATAATAATAATGACGACATTTATTTCCAACAGGTATTCAAACACCCAATTACAGGAGACGCATGAAAAACGAAAGATGTACACTGAAAATAAAAAAATCATAAAAAATAGAAATATAAAAACAAATTTAAATTATTGATAGATGTTGACGTGCTCAACAAACATAACAGCAGTAAATCTACAGGCTCAGAGAAGTAATGACACAACGTTTAATTTTGTAAAGACTATCGGCATGAATATCAGATTCGCTACAAATTGCATTGCATGATTTTACCAGAAGGTCGCTGTAAGATGTATGCACCATAAGAAGACGTTCGTACCTACTGTAACCTGAGGGGTTATTTTTTTAATTGTCTATATACCGTTATGACCAGTATCATAACGAGTCTGGATTTCAAAAGAGTTTACTATTTAATTCTCGAAAGGGAGTTTATAATTATCATTACCTTTTAATTAATACGTGGGAACTTAGAAATGTTGTATGTTCAGAGAATGAATTTCAAGCTCTTACTATCCATTGCTTACGTAGAATGTAATCCAGTGACTGGCTGTACAGGGTGACACTAAAGTTGAGAGAAATAACAATAAACAAACCAAACAAACTTTATCCATTATTAAATTCAATTAATTAGCCCGAGACTCTAAAACTAAGTCGACTGCTCAATGTGGAACCTAAGGAAGAACTGACTTTTCTTCGTAGATCTCTCCTGAATTCGACACTTCGCTTCGACACGCCCATTTCTTGGGCCCAGACGTTTCTGTTCTTATCATACTGGCGGGAACCCTGGATATCGGGACGCTTTGGCATAACTATGCCATGTTAATAATTGACTGGACTTACATTGATATAAATAATTCTGTGACTAGGCTTACAAACAACCCAATACCTTCCTCTTGTGACTCCGCATAGCAATACGGGACGGATTAGCCATCTCATTTAATATATTCTTAATAACTTGGAAAATCCGCCTAAATAACCAGCTATTTTACTTTCTTTGCCTCAAAACATCCTAACAACTTATTCTTGGAATTCCTACGTTCTTTGGAATGCATTTCGCGTGTTATTAAAAATATCGATTTTTCTCTTTATTCTATTCCAGCATAGGCTGGCGCCTCCCGGACGCGTCAAATGACTGTCACATGGCCCCGACTCTAAGTGAACTTGTTAAAAAAATATTGCTAAATTTCTCCGAAGGACGACACTAACCAACTTGAGAGCCCTTAACTTTCGATAATTTGTGTTGACTGAAATATTTTACTTTTTGGCCCATCTGTTCCGAGAACTAACAAAAAAATTACTACGCGTCCTGGTTTTTGTTACACTACTTTGAAATCTTGGAATTAAAACATATAAGTATGCCAGTAACTCACTGCAATCAGTTCTATCATTGATAATATTATATAAAAATGTTATTCGTCTTAACTCTAAAGAAAACATATTAAATCTGTTTAACAAAATTGTTATCAATTCCCCTTTGGGCGTACACCAAACCATCCTGTTTAAACGCTAAGTATTTTAAAAAACGTCTTTGAACTGATTCAATAACATTAATGTAACAGTTGATACCAAACAAGAATACAATATTCTAGCTTAGACCTAACCAAAGAATAAAAAAGAAGATTTATAGCATAAGTGTTTCTAAATGATTTGGTATTTCTCATTATAAATGCAAGTACCTTTGAGGCAGAAAGCACAATATTATTAATGTGCTGCCCGAAGCTAAGGCCACTGTCGAAGTAGATGCCCAAATCTTTCACAATATCACACCTATTTATTGTTGTAGATTCAAGGTGATAGTTATATAGAATACGTGATTTTTTCCTAGTGTAGGATACTCCATTACATTTTGAAAAATTGATATAAATGTGATATTTTTTACACCACTGTAAAATGAAATCAATAATTCATTGCAAATGATAACAGTGATGAATATTATTTAGTTTACAGCAAAATTTAAAGATCATCGGCGAAAAAAGTTTCTGGTATCTAATTGAGTTGGTTAAATCATTAATGAATATAAAAATCACAGAGGTAACAAGTTAAACCCCTACGGAACTCCCGTATTTACGTAATAAACATAAGTTTAAAACCTTCACACTCGATAAATTGTTTTGTGCCACATAAATATGACTCAAAAAACTTTAGTAAACAATGCGAAAAACCCATACGATCAAGTTTAGAAAGTAAAACGTAATAGTCAATCTGATCAAACGCCTTTTGGAAATAGAAGTAAATAAATAACATCCACTTGTTCTTGTTTATCAAGAGATTCACATAAATATTGTGTTAAGCAAGCTAAGTTTGTCATATTGTTTATGCAAAGTAAGTGTTTGACAATATCTAAACATCACAGATACGTTTTTACACAAATTATATACAATATTTTGTCTACAATTGTTTTATAATAATTATTTGAAAAGAAAATAAATCAGTTTGTACAGTCAACCGATTTAAAAATAAATCATTTTTTCTTGTTTTTTTCGATATTTAACTTTTCTGATGAAAAAACAATGTGGGTTTTATGAAAAATAAAACATTTTCATGAATAAAAGAGACAAAACTTATCCTCCCTTGATTTTTAACAAGTCAAAATTTCGTCATTCGAATCTCAATAAAAGAAAAATTGCAGCGATTTGAACTTTTTAGGAGTTCTTTGGGACACTTTCAGATTTAAAAAAATGAAAATATCCTTAGCCTATCCGGTTTTTTTATCAAAAAAGTTAAGAACGTTTTATAGAGGAAAAATTGAAGTTATCAAAACTTTTTAGATTTTCTGTACGATCATTAGTTTTCGAGTATTTAATTAATATCAAATCCAAAAAGATCATTTGTGCTTTGAACGACGATAACTTAGCGACAAATCATCGTACAAAGCTCTTGAACAACCCAAATGAAAGGGAATGAATTAAACTAAAAGAGCTGACAGGTGATTGCAAAAAAAAATTATTGACCTTTTGAAAGAGAATAAAAAATTTTGAATTTTTTTCCGCTGGGTTTCTTATTTTTTAAAGGCTAAAATAAAAAAAAAAATCCTTTACTTTCATCCTCAAACCAGAAAATCCAAGTTCCAATTTTAATTTTTTTCTTGGTTGCTCTACGTCCACTTTTCCCGAAGGTTCAGCCTTTTGCAAATCTTCTAAAAATTTAGTAGGTATATTTTTAATCTTTTAATTTGTTACTCGTTTTTATTACTTTGAACGATAGTAAAATCAAATAGATCTATTTTTATTAAAAATTTTAAACAATCATTGGTATTGAATGAAACGTTATTATAGTAAATAGTCGCCATAGTTGTTGAGTTTTTGATCGAATAATTAAAGCTTTTCCAATAAACATCGATTTTAAACAATTTTCTAATTTAACCACTTTTATGAAGCAGCAAATCAATAAACCGGCATACCATGAAATCAAACTCTTTAGCAAAGATAAAATACCTTTGTAAATTTATAAACACTAGTACCTCTTAATAATATTTAATGATAAAGGGAATTTTACCGTAATAATTTAGATTGCAGTAATTTTTGGAATAGCCAAAGCAAACAACAGAGGCAAGTTTCATAAAATGTGCGTTGGTGATGTGGATGATTTTGATAATATGTTGGATAGTGAAAATTCCAACGTAAAAACCAAAAACGAGAGATTTGAAAATTTACTTGAAATTTATACAAATCACATCACTCTTAGGTAATCAGTAACAACACATGATCAACCGCTTCTTAGCTTATAGGTTCTAGAGGTGCCCAATCCACAGGAGTATAAGAGTCATAGATTTTGACTGTTATCTGCAACCATGCCTGCAGATGAAGGAAGATATAATTTAAAAAATCTCAAACAATGTCAACTGGTATACTATCTACTACATGGAGAAGTTGTGAGTTGCTTTAAAATCTTACTAAACATTGTGTTAATTAAAAAGTAGATCCAAATATTGTTGAAAATCAATAGTGAATTTCATTGCAGAGTAGGCTTTTATAAAGTCATTTTTTTACACTGGAAATTAAGTAAATAAACTGTCGCTTTCGACAGGATCATGGAAATGTGTCCATACTATTATAGTCGTCCACAGTACAGGCCCCCCCCTGGAAAGTTGATTACCACATACTTTATAACTCCTGAGGGGCATCCTTTTAATGAGTCTACCACATTTTTCCTCTGCGACTTTTCTCGATTTCTCCGCTTTTCCACTCGGAAAAGTCCAAAAACATGGCAATTTCCCGGGGTCTTGAAAAGTCAAGACCACATCTATTATTTTTAGCTTAAGTAACTGGAAATTTTACAAGAGAACAAGTCAACAATTTTCTCGTTCAGGCACCCGATAACATATATTTGTTAATGAAGGTAGTGAAGTCTTAGGCATTGCAGGAGCATGCCGTTCTGATGAAAACTTCCTTTGGACAACGTCAAATTTCGATGTCATTATTGTAGTTACAATTCCAGATTCCATAAATTCTATGTCACGTACGTTTAGAATTACTTCTGGTCTGGGTTTTGTTTCTCACCTAGAAATTCTCAAGAAATATATCAATATTAGATTGGAAATTAAAACTGAAATTTCACGCTTTTTTTATGCGCTATCAAGCAGGTAGTCTACAACCAACCAGTCGGCAAGAATATCCTTTCTATGATTCCTAATAAGATTGTACAGTTTTTGAAACTAGAACATCCTGAAACATATACAGGTAATTCATTCCGAAGGATATCGGCAACGCTACTGGCTAATATAGGACTTGATGTATTAGCAATCAAGAAACCTGGTGGTTAGAAATCAGCCACAACCGCAGAAAGTTACGTTATTGACAGTTTAAGTAACAACAATGAAATAGCCAACAGGATTTTTTACAGTGACACTTCAACTCCAGGTTCTAGTAGTACGTCGCTGCTGTTTTAATGGATCAGTCAGATAATATTGAGCCTCCGATGACTGAAATGGAGCGGTCAAATCATTTTGAGAAAAATGTGACAATTAGTAAATGCCAGATTTTATAAATGTTTTATAAAAAATTTTATACAATATGGAAGAAATCGAAAATGGGGCAAATATGGCTTATTAGGAAATTTAACCCGCGAGATCTTAGAAAAGATGTAACAAAACGCATTGTTCAAGAGTTGGTGTCGACAGAGGCATGTTGATGGTATACACTGGCAGATTTTTTCATCGTTCTATTAAGTTAAAATGACCTAATAGTTTATGCTGTGAATGCTCCATGTTAAAAATCGACATGAGTTTTAATTAAAACGATAATATTTCAAAATATTTTAAATTGAAATTATTTTTGGTTTTAGACCTAAAAAAAACTAGGAATTTGTTATAATGTTGCGAACGGCAGCTCTTGTAGCGAATGCAAAAAGGAAGTGGTTCTGTTTTAACGTGGTCTCAGCAAGGATGTTACCAATTAAGGAAATACACGTAGATGAGCGCCAAATATTTTTATAACACTAGGTTGAAGTTGAAGATAACTAGATCTGCTTTCCAATTCTCAAAAAATGTATATTCCTTTATACATATAGTTAAATATAATTATGTACTTTAATTTAACTCCATTTAAATTGAACCAAACAAAATTGTTAGTTACTCGATTGTCAGGATCAGAAAACTATACTCAGCAACTCAGCATTCAGGTAGATAGTTTTTATAAAACTTTCAATAATGATAGTTTTACAATATATCAAGAACTTTATTAATCCATAAATGTTCTTTAGGGTCATTTATTTGTTTTAAATGTGTCCAAGGTAAGGATCTAAAATCGCGTTGTTCAATGATCGAAACCACTGACAGAATAAGAAATGTCTAACTCCCACCATTTGACACCTGGCTGTAACACCTACATTACTAAACCTTATTACAAATTGTTTAAAATAATAACTATAGAAAAAAATTATATAGCTGATATATACAAATAAGAATGGTAATAAAATTCGATACAGTTTTATACTCATCACTTTTATTAACAAATTGTTTCCAAGATGAATATACAGGTGGAGGTAAAAGTTTACAAAAGTACAGTTTATCATATAAGTACATTATACGTTGTAGATTGGATACTGACCTACACAGTATAATTAAACAATACAACAGTTAAAAATGAATTAAACATATAACTACAAAGTTACATTGATATCAAGTCAAGATCATATGAAGCTGTTAGTTGTGATAAACGATATAGCAAAGTCTGTTCCTTCGGATAGTTGCAACAACCCAATATAGACTTTTTATTCAGACTTGCATAAACATATAAATTTCTTTCTCACTCAATATCCAACTTTGCTATGAAATCGTAAACAGAACAATATAAACATAATACAAAATATTATGTACATTATTTAGCCTAATTCCAATCGTACAATATCCGGGCTGATTTCCAAGTGGATAGTTTAGATGTTTGGTGTTTCGAGATATACAGGCTGTCTACTGTAAGAGGGCCCCTTCTATGTATCTCGCTTAATATACGTCGCACGTCAAAAATCTTTATATGTTTTTTATTGCATTTTTTAAGGCCTTTATGCTCATAGACAACAAATTTGAGATCCATGGCCAACTTTGTGAGTAATCATAAAAAAACCGGAAAAGTACCGAAAGTTTAGGGTCGTTTAAGTTTTTTATTTTAAGAGATAGAGAAAACTTATTTTAATAAAATTTCATGGCAAAATTGATATCTTTCACCTGGTGTAAACAGATTTTTGAACTATCGTATGTAAATTGCTGCGCCCTCTACACGGGCAAAAAAAAAATTGTCATCGAAGTAGGCTATGGCCACAAAAAAATTGCTTGTTTTTTCCTCTTTCCTGCGATATACTACATGTCGCCTTCATCTTTTATATTTATTACATTTTTTATAATTTTGATATAAAAAAATATAAAAATGTTCGTATTGCTTGTTAATGTAGAAATTTGTTTTAAACATAACTACAAAAAAATTAATAAATATAATGTATTTCTTTTAAGCAAAATACAGATTTTCTTATTACTTTACTATAGTATTGGTTTTTGCATTAGAGAGAATTAAGCCTTCAACATTGTTCTTTCACAGAGAAAGTAGCTTACGCTAAATGTCGCAAGCTGTAAAAACAAATGTGTTACCCCTATGACCCCAGTAATGTAATCATTTGGCAAACTGTTTATTGTTATATGTAACTGTTGGCTTGAAAATTGTTATTTGAAAAACTATCATTTTGAAGGTGTTATAAAATAAAAAAGTGTATGTCATTTGAGGAAGAGGAAAGCTCTAAAAATTCTGTAAGTAGTTACAGAGAAAAAAGTGCCTCTTATAATGCGACATTCCTGATCAGACGAATTTAATTTTGTAACAAAGAATATTTTTATAAGAATATTAATTATTATAATAAAAAACTGGTACATATTTACGCATTAATTTTCGATAGCGATAACAAGGTACCTACATTTTACGTTTGAATTGAGGTGCTCTTAATTCTCAAAACATTAATTTAATTGATTCAATTGTTATTAGTTCAATAGTAAAAATAAGTAGTGCTAAATTATAAACAATTTTTATTTAAATTTAGATCAGAAAAGGTAATCTTAAAACTAAAAAATTCAAAAATATTTAATTTAACAGCTAATACTAGTATAACTAACACATACAAATAATAATAATTTAAGTAAGATGCTCAAACAGGCCACCTCGATTTCTGACGCATAGTCGGACCCTCCTTGGTACAGCATTTATTACGTTTCTTAGGATTTCAGGAGGCACCGAGGCACAAGCTTCTCTTACTTTTAACTTTAGATCTTCCACAGTTTCAGGTATACTATGGAAGACTTTATCTTTTATATAACCCCAAAAGAAAAAGTCAAGGGGTGACAAATCCGGAGAACGGGCTGGCCATTCAATGGGTCCATGTGTACCCAACCAGCGTCCTGGAAATTGTTGATGAAGGTAATTCTGAGCAATTTCCGAATTGTGTGGCGGTGCTCCATCTTGCTGAAAATAAATAAAGTTTTGTCTATTTTCGAGTGGCAAATCATCTAACAACTCGCTAAATTCATTTTCCAAGAATCTGCGATATCTGGCACCCGTCAGTTTACCATCATAGAAGTAAGGTCCTATGATTTTGGTATCAAGAATTCCTACCCAAACGTTTATTGAAAACCTCTGTTGAAATGCGGTTTCTCTGTGCCAATGTAAATTACCATTAGTCCATTTGAAGTGAATATTTCTATTAAAAAATCCATTATTAGAGAAGTTTGACTCATCTGACCACAGAATTCTTCTGCATATAAAAGGATCTTCCCTCCTTCTTTCTTGTAACCACCTACAGAATCTTAATCTCCTCGGTTTATCTGCCTCTCTCAAGTGATGCACTTTTTTCACCTTATAACATCTGAAACCATTTTTTCGCAATATTCTTCTTGCACTATCCTTCTTTACATTGCAGTTTACTGCAATTTCTCTCAAAGATGTATCAGTGTTTTGTTCATTTTTCCTATTCACATAATTTAAAATTCTGTTAGCATTACCTATGTTATTAACAACATTAGCTGATTTTATTCCCCTGTCCTTCTTAAAAGATCCATATCTTCGAAGGTTTTCTCGTAATTTTGAAAAAGTTCTTCTGTTGGGTTGGGCGGCATTTGGGAATTTATTTCTATATTCCGCCAGTGCTTGAGCAGAATTGAAATTGTATTGACAATACAACACAAACATATTATACTTCTCAATATTTGAAAATACCATTTTTATTAAAAATTATAGTTTTTTAAATAACAATTACAACAACAATTTTCAAACCAACAGATGACAACAATAAACAATTTGTCAAATGTTGACATTACTGGTCATAGCTTGCTACACTTAGCAAGCTGCTTTATCCGTGCAAAAACAATGTTTAAGGCTCAGTTCTCTCTAATGTAAAAACCAATAGTATAATAATGTAATAAGAAACTTTGTATTTTTCTTAAAAGAAGTACATTATATTTATTATTTTTTTTTTATATTTGACGTGTTTAAAACAATTTATACATTAACTTAAACATCACGAAAATGTTTATATTTTTTACATCAAAATTATAAAAAATGTAATAAATGTAAAAGATAAATGGGACATGTAGTATATCGCATTAAAGAAGAAAAAACAAGCAATTTTTTTGTGGCCATAGCCGACTTCGATAACAATTTTTTTTTTGTCCGTGTAGAGGGCGCAGCAATTTACATACGATAGTTCTAAAATCTGTTTATACCAGGTGAAAGATATCAATTTTGCCATGAAATTTTATTAAAATAAGTTTTCTCTATCTCTTAAAATAAAAAAGTTAAACGACCCTAAACTTTCGGTACTTTTCCGGTTTTTTTATGATTACTCACAAAGTTGGCCATGGATCTCAAATTTGTTTCTACAGGCATAAAGGCCTCAAAAAATGTAACAAAAAACATATAAAGATTTTTGACGTGCGTCGTATATTAAGCGAGATACATAGGAGTGGCCCTCTTATAGTAGACAGCCTGTATATCACTCTTTTTTTCAAAAGAAACTGACATGGCTATGTGTTCTCCCTCTTACCAAAATGTAGGTATTGGTTAAATCTATCAAAAGCACTATGTCCGTTCTGTGCCCCACAATTGCTGATTTTTCTACGAACATTTTTATTCTTTAAATGACACTTTTTTAGACCCGTACCCTTGTTTGTTCAGGGTATACGGTGCCGCATATACGTGCAACACCGTATACACCGGGATCTTGAAATACATCGTACCTACAGTCCGTACAATACATATTTGTTGAGATAGAATTCCAAGAAAAGAATAAGCCAATAAAGTTCTGTGAACAGAACTACTCTAACAATTTACGCGGTAGGGGCGTGCCTTGAAATTTTTGCGTTATTTTCAGAATATTAAAATATAAAGTATATTTTTTTTGGATTAAAATATGTTTTTACCTGAATCCAAGTTATTTTTAATAATTGTGTACAGGGACATAATTTTTTCATTGTGTCAGAGTAACTCGACAAACTTTCGTGTTGTGAAAATTATAAATCATGTTTTTAATCTGTCTATTGGTTTTTGTACAGATTCTCTTTCGTTTTTTAGGAGAACTAAATTTTACACATACCACTGTTTAGACTTTGTAACTAGACACTTTCACTTGAGATTCTCCCTATAGTGCCTAAAGATACTCCTATAGCAGCTATAAGCTTTTTTAATTGTATTTTATTTTCATTTGAAAAAATTGCCTTAATATAAGTATACACGTTAAACACGATACTCTTCAACTGGGAATTAAATTCCTTTCTTTTATTTTTCACCTCCGTTGATTTATTTCAATAAGAAATTACACTGAAAATGCACAGAACGATACACTTACGAAGAAACACGCTTTCGTAACTGCAAAACACAGTATGCACTACAAGCTGCTACGGTGAACGTCACGCCGCCAATGTTTTTTTACCTCGGGTGTCGAATGTGGTTAATACCAAGAAAGTGACACAGAGGTCTTCTTGGAATTGTATCTCAACAAATATCGTATGGACTGTAGTTCATCTTAGGAAAGAGTGCCTCTATACAGGGTGTCCGGAAATTATGCGTCAAGACTTCAGTAGGTGATTCCTCACAAAAAATTTGGGCCACATGGTCCTATAACAATTTTTCGAAAACTCAATATTAACGGAGATGGTGTCAAAAAAATTTTTTTTTTAGTTTTTCTTAGATAACTTTTTTATTTGTGATTTGATTTTTTCCAAGTCTTTCTATGTATTACTAGTGCCCTTGTAGATTTATATTCCAAATATGATGCAAATACTCCAGTGCCAAACGACCTAACCTGACCTTAATCTTCGATCTATGGCCCACAACATTTTTGTTTTCACCGCTTTATAAATTTGAACAGCACCATGTTAAAGAGTATCAAAAAATATTTAAAAAAGTATCTCTTGCTGCGATACAATAAAATGAACCGTTTCTGAGAAAAACGACTTCAAACATTTTCATGTGTTAACGCTGTTTTAAACTGATATTCACAGTTTCAACTCATCAATACAAAATTTATTCACTAACTACATTATTAAGTAACATTTTTACATAGTCTATGCTCTTATAATAAGTTCTCGAAATGTTGTCCCTCCATTTCGACACACAAATTCATTCTACTCAGAAAGTTGCGACGAACCCTGAAGAATATGCCCTCTTTTGCTCTTATGTGCAAAACTGTCAATAATTCGTTGCCTCAGCTCTTCCACGTTATTCACAGGCCTTCTGTATACCAGTGACTTAACATAGCCCCAAAGGAAAAAGTCGATCGGGTTCAAGTCGGGCAGCCCACTCTATGAATCCACCACGCCCTATCCACCTCTCAGGGAAAACTTCATTGAGGTGCTCTCTCACCATTAAACTGTAATGAGGCCGTGCACCGTCATGCAGTAGCCACATTGCACGTCACACTCCAATAGGATCGTTTTCCAACAAAACTGGCAGATCATTTTGTAGAAAGTGTAGGTAAACCTCACCACCAAGCCTTTGAGGAAAGAAATGATCTCCCACGATGCCAGCCCATACATTCACAGAAAATTTATTCTGGAACCCACGTTCCACCACTAAATGAGGATTCTCGTCACACCAATAATGTTTATTATGTAGATTTATTACACCATCATGCCCGAATCCAGCTTCATCCATGAAAAGAATTGAATTGATGAAATTTCTGTTGTCATCATGGCAATTGCAATATGGCATTTATAATTGTCCTGCAAAAATTCAGTCGTGCAATCGGATCTCTAGGGAGTAGGGCTTGGACCTTTTGATAGTGGAATGGATGTAGGAGTTGTTCCTGCAAAATTTCATGGACTCAGCTTTTGGGAATATTTTCCTGCGATGCAATTAACCTGACGCTTATATCAGCATTATTATCAACCACATCCAAAACACGAACTTCAGCCCCAGGAGTTCGAGTTTGTCGTGGGCGACCGACATCAAACCACCTCGTCTTAAAAGAGCCAAACTCACCTAATCTCTGATGGACAGTACTGAACAACTGCGGTCGTGGAATTTTTCTATTTGGAAATGCATCTTATACTATTATTCATTTTATCGGTTTTAATCGCGATACTTATTACACACAAATGATCACAACAGAATAATTCACATAAATATTATTTGTCAAAAGTTATGTTATTGTTTTCAAAGCCTCCTTTGTAAATCTTAAAAATCAGTTAACGCATGAAAATGTTTGAAGTCGTTTTTCTCAGAAACGGTTCATTTTATTGTATCGCAACAAGAGAAACTTTTTTAAATAATTTTTGATACTCTTTAACATGGTGCTGTTCAAATTTATAAAGCGGTGAAAACAAAAAAGTTGTGGGCCATTGATCGAAGATTAAGGTCAGGTTAGGCCCTTTGGCACTGTAATATTTGCATCATATTTGGAACATAAATCTACAAGGGCACTAGTAACACATATGAAAGACTTGGAAAAAATCAAATCACAAATAAAAAAGTTATCTAAGAAAAACTAAAAAAAAATTTTTGACACCCTATATCTCCGTTAATATTGAGTTTTCGAAAAATTGTTATAGGACCATGTAGCCCAAATTTTTTGTGAGGAATCACCTCCTGAAGTCTTGACGCATAATTTCCGGACACCCTGTATATGTGTTGCAATACAGGATCCTTTACGTTTTTCATTAACCAGAACAAATTTTGCAAACATTTACGTTCTTTACGCATAATTTCATTAGTAAACCAATGGTTCTTGGTAGAGACTTTGTTAGTTAGTTTTTTGACTATTACTGGACAAGTTGCATCAATTAACTTAGCCAATAATTTAACGAATATATCAAAAGCATCGTCAACATCTCCCACGCAAATCTCTCCCCAATCAAAATTATTTAAAAGATGATTTAATTTTTGTAAATTTACCTCAGATGTGTCCCTGACACAATGAAAAATAGTAAGTTGACATTTATTAATATTGAACTCTTTATTATTTATAGAGATTCAGGCCGAGTATGTATCCCATTTTATCATAATAACAGTTACGTTATTTCAGGGTTAAACGTTAAGGTTAACGTTGACTGTTAAGATATAACGTGCACGTTATTGGAGAATTAACACCATTTTTAGCAAATACTCGTATTGCAATTTTGTTGTTTTTTGAATACGCTTTTGTGTCGCCATTTTTAATAATAATTATGCAAAATTATTATAAACAAGAGTCAGTATTAGACAAAAACACATATAACTGACATATGACTTTTAGGTTATGAAACATAAAACAAATGCAAACTCGTAAATAACGGGTAAGTACTACATAAAATAACGAGCGTTCAAATAAAAACGTGGTCATGTTGGTTCTGAAAATTTGGACGTAGGGCGTAGCGTGTAGCAAATGAACTTAAACGTCATCTGTCAAAGCGCTATATCGCCGCTATCAAATTGAATATTTTCGTTTTAAAAAGCGTTTAAAATGGTGTTTTCTCAAGAATAAAAAGTGTTTATCATAGTCCTACTTTAGAAATGGACGCAAGATTGATGGAATATGGAAGTATTCTATTGAGGAATGTTTCATAGAATTTCAAAATCAATTTCCCGGCGTTGTTGAGTACAAAATTTTTCAAAGTGCAGTTCAGCGTTGTGTTAATGTTTTTCGTGAAACGGGCAGTGTAACAAGAAAAGAAGGAAGCGGCCTACCTAAAAAGCGCACTGAAGAATTAAAAGAAAATGTTCAACAAATAATGGAAAATGCGCCAAGAACTTCTGTACGTGTTTCATCACAAATGGTGGGAGTATCAGTCGGTACCTGACACGCAGTGGCAAAAAAAGATTTGCGTTTGTTCTCCTTTCGTTTAACTTGTCAGCAAGAACTTCATGAAGTCGATTTTCCGCGACGGGCTGTATTTTGTGAATGGTTTTTAAACAACTACGGTGAACTTCATAATATCACTTTTTTTTTCTGATGAAGCCTGGTTTCATTTAAGTGGTTACGTATATGAGAATGTGGTCTTCTGAAAAACCAGATAACTTTTTTGTCGAGGGCTCTCTACACGCTCAAAAAATTGGAGTTTGGTGTACTCTCAAAAGAAGGAGGATTTATGGACCTATTTTTTTTAATGGTACTCTTACTGCGCAAAGGTATAGAGAAGAAATTATCGCTCCATTTGTTAACCAGCTGGAAGAAAACGAAATTACAAACTTTTACTTTTAACAAAATGGCGCAAGGGCACATACGGCATGCGAGACGATGAATATGTTGAGGGAAGTTTTCCAAAATCGACTAATAAGTCTCAGTGCTGAACATGAATTTCCACCGAGGTCATGTGATATTACGCCGTGTGATTTCTTTTTGTGGCCTTACCTTAAAAACACTATTTTTGAACTGCCTATTCCTGATTTAAACCATCTGCAGGCTCGACATATAGACAATATTCGTGAAATTAACAATACCCCGAGCATCTTAGAAAATGTCTTTAATTATTTGAGGAACAGGTGCGAAAAGTGCTTGAAACAAGGAGGGGGACATTTTCGGCAGCTGCTTTAATTTATTGTTATAACAAGGAGAGGGACACTTTCCGCAACTCCTTTAATTGTTTGTTATTGTTATCACGATTATTCTTTAAAATAAAGTTATATAGTCAATAACGTTATTGAAACTGACAGCTGCTATACAGCTCGTTGAGAAATGAGGTTAAGTTGGTCGCTATAAGCTACTCCCTACGTCCAATGTGTCAGAGCCAACTTCGACCACGTTTTTATTTGAACGCTCGTTAGTTTGTAACACGTTATCTTTAATTATAACAGAGTTTCTTAAAGGCAAGGAATTTGGTGTCGCTATAGTTTAACGTATGTGTTATTTGTCTAATCAAAATGAACGGCTTGTTAAATTTACATTTACTTGCGGTTTTATAAACGCACATTGAAGGTAAGTTGTAAAATTTAAGTAACTTAGGTAGTATTTACCCTAAAATTATTGTTAGGTTAAATCAAACGAAGAAGGATCTAACAAGGAAACTACCCCAACCCGAACTCTCCGATTTCCAATATTTTTATATATGTTGTAGACTCGGTTGTAGAACATCAAAAATTAAATGACATATGTTTTTATCGGCGGAAAAACATATTTGGGGGGTGAAATACATCCTCAAAGTGCGCCCCCCCAAAACAGTTTTTCCTAAATATCTGGGGTTCTAATCAATATTTTGGAATGAAAAAAAATTTAAATTGCTTCTTATAAAAAAACAAATGTTTCACATTAGATTCCGTGTTTGGAGGTTGCTACCTTTATTTTTTATTTCAAAAAAACTATATTTTTCAAACATTTTTTATATATAAAAAATTCATATTTGTTAAAAAAATATAAAAAATATGATCTATGTAAACAAATTGATAAAATTAAGTTCTCTTTTTAGGGGGTGAACAACCCTCTAGTGTCTAGTTTGTTAAAAATATCTGTACGATTAGAATTAACATTGCAAAATTAAAAGTTTTTACTTTTTCTCTAATCATACGAATAATTTGATATATTAGCCTCAAACGGATTTAAACGGATGCAAACTACGCCTGATGTTCACTCCCCAAAAACAGTATCTCAATATTTTGAAATGAAATAAAATGGAAATTACTCCTTTTAAAAAAATAAAATGTTTCAGGAGTGATTCCGTGTTTAGGTGTTGCAACCCTTATTTTTTATTTCAGGAGAACAAAGTATATTTTCAAACATTTTTTATGTATAAAAAATTCATATTGATTCAAAAAATTAAAAATATGATTTATGTAAACAAATTGACAAAAATAATTTCTCATTTTAGGGGGGGCGAACAACCCCCTAGTAATCCCCTAGTGTGCGAAAAATGTCTTTACCCTTTTTCTAATCATACGAATAATTTTTTCTCTTGGTCTAAAACGGATTTAAACAGATGCAAACTACCCCTGATGTTCACCCCCAAAAACAGTATATCCGTGATATCTCGGGTTCTAATAAATATTTTGGAATGAAACAAAATGGAAATTACCGAACCCGTTTTTGAGGAATGAACATCAGGGGTAGTTTGTATCAGTTTAAATCCATTTTAGACCAATAGAAAAAATTATTTGTGAAATATCTGTTTTTTTTTTTTATAAGAAGTAATTTCCATTTCATTTCATTCCAAAATATTGATTAGAACCCGAGATGTCACAGAAATAATGTTTTTGAGGGGGTGAACATCCGTTTGAGGCTAATAGAACAAATTATTCGTATGATTAGAGAAAAAGTAAAAACTTTTTATTTTGTAATGTTAATTCTAATCGTATAGACATTTTTCGCCCCCTAAAAAGAGAACTTAATTTTGCCATCTTGTTTACATAAGTTATATTTTTAATTTTTTTAACAAATATAAATTTTTTTATATATAAAAATGTTTGAAAAATTTAGTTTTTTTGAAATAAAAAATAAGGGTGGCAACCCCTAAACACGAAATCACTAATGAAACATTTGTTTTTTTATAAGAAGCAATTTACATTTTTTTCATTCCAAAATATTGATTAGAACCCCAGATATTTAGAAAAAACTGTTTTTAGGGACGAACTTTGAGAATGTATTTCACCGACATGTTATTTAATAATAATAATAATGCAGAATTATTATAAATACCCGACTCAATAGACAAAAACTGATATAACTAAAAGAGTTCTTTAAGGTTATAAAACATGAAACAAATACAATGTAGAGCGCAAACTCGTAAATAACAGGTACCTACGTACAACATAAAATATCGGCCGTTTACGGCATGTTATTTACAAATGTTATTTCTAACATAACGTTTTAGCATAAATGGAATACACATATCGAAAGCATGGTCAACATCTCCCACGCAAATCTCTCCCCAATCAAAATTATTTAAAAGATGATTTAATTTTTGTGAATTTACCTCAGATGTGTCCCTGACACAATGAAAAATAGTAAGTTGACATTTATTAATATTGAACTCTTTATTATTTATAGAGATTATCGGTGCCAAATGATCAGCTATGCATGGATCTGCAATGCAGGACTTAGTAAGTTCCACGTCAAGGGTAGAAACCATGTAATTTATCGCTGTCTCGGAGATTGAAGTAATAATAACTTAGGGATTAAAATTTAAATTAGAATATTAGACTGAGAATAAAATTTCGGCCCTCTCCAGCAAAATTCAATTTGCTCTCTTCGACAACCTCCAGTTAAAATGATTTTTTTATGAAAATATTGAAAAAATCATTGCTGCAGATATTTTATATTTTGTTAGAGGTCCGATTTTCCATGAATTTCGAAATAGTGTAATATTATAGTTAAAATCGTATTTCTAGATAAAATCATTGATGTAGAAATTTTTTCAGAGCTGTATTATCTCTAGTTGTTAGGAATTTAGATTAGGTTACGTTAGTAGTTTTTGTTAGAAAAAGAAGAAAAAACCGAGTAGATATGTAAAAATGTATCATGTCATGTCAAAGTAAAGAAAACGTCATTGGAAATAAAGTATTGTTCTTATCACCGTGTTACCTCTTTATGCAAATAGAAAAGGAGACTGTCGAAGGCAGTTAACGACGGGTAGTTGTTTGGTGTCTCGACACTAGTAAAATACGAATGACTTGTGAAGTCATTCTAAATTCAATTAAAGTGCTTGATAACTGTAATCTCAGTAAAAAAAAGAAACAACTCGAAAGTTATCCATTTTCAAATTAAGTAAAATGTTCCTTTTTCTCAAAAACACTACTAGGAATTAAAAGCACTGATCGAATCTACCGAATATCCAGTCCAAGTTTCAGTAATACATCTTTATTTTTAAGGACCATCTAATAAATTTATTTGCCAATTAAATTTATGTCTATATGATTTAATTGGCAAATTATACATTTAAGAGCAAATATTTAGAGAATCTCTATTTCAGATAAAAAATTAACCTCTTTCAGATTGACCACTCGTTTTACAATTACTACTGTACAGGTAAAAAAAAGTTATCCTCTGATTAGCTCCTCCCATGAGCTATGTTAAATTTTGTTCCAAGTTATTATTTGTTATGCCACAAAAAACATAAAACTTAAACGTTGATACAAAAGAAACTTTTTAAAAATCATTGAGACATTTCAAAATAAACTTCTCATTTTCTTTACACTGTATTTCATAAACCGGCAATTTTGATTTCAAGCATGCCCAATTGACTTATGTTAGTCTCTAGTATTTCTAGATCCCAGATTTTTAATGTATCAAAATATACAGTTTTCTATAACTATGCAAATGGCTTTACATTGTGAATGTATTTGTTTTGTTTCTGCATAACGGACCCATTAAAAGTATTAAATTATTAGTGCTCATTTTTACAGTATGGTAATTCCACTACCACTGAATAACAGAATTATATACTTACAAGCATCTGTATTAACCTTTATGAAAACATACAGCAGTAAATACAGCAAATTCATTACAATCAGCGTTAAAATAATCCTTGAGTTGACTTTAAATCTATGTCCATAAATTCTCGACAGCCAATGGTACACTTTGAACAATGGAAATTCCTGAGACAAAATATTTTTGGGGGCTTGTCTTATTGTTTAGATCTACCGTGTCCTTTGCAGTGTCTCTAAATTTATACATCCAGTACTACAAAAAAAAAATAATAATAAAATAAATCATGAGTCAGATATATCGGATATTCTCAAAGTTGAGTCATTTATTTTACCAGCTGGTAGAACTCGTAAAAAAAGTCGATTTACCAAAAATCGTGTATATAAAAGTTGACAAATAAAGCAATTATTAACAATTATTTAAAAAATTGAAATTTAAAAACTTTATAATAGAAACCTGATTTACTGTCATTTTCGACCATTGCGTTGTAAAAATATAAATGGTAAACAAATGGTAACAATTTTGAACAATTTTTGTACATCAGGATATATTACTCTCTTTTTCTGCAACTTTTATATGAACGATTTTTGGTACATCGACATTTTTCACGAGTTCCACCAGGTGTTAAAATAAATTATTTAACTTTGAGAACACCCTGTATATATATAATCAAATACATTTGATTAAATCAATTCCTTCTGTTCAAGAGCTTGTATTTCACAGAATCTGCTTAGGAAATACTCCACTTATCAAACAATAAATCACACGTTTTAATATTCACCGAAAATTCGTTAATATAAGATATGATTCCTTATCATAAGTACTACTCTATTTAATAAAAACATATCGACTGTTCATTAATTGTACTGAGTAAATTACTTAGCATTAGTTTATAATTAAATGAAGGTGAAGTTGTAGATATTAAGTACAAGACAGTCGATATACACGGTTTTGCAACTAAAGGTTTCCAAGAAAAATTACTAGAGTTGTTGCAGTCGCTGTGAATATGTAGGTACATTGTGGAACAGTCAATAAATAAATTCAGTATCTCAATTTTTGTGCATATTTATAAAAAAATCTCGAGACACGTCGATTTTAGAATCTAAAATGACATCCTGCAACGTAAAAATTTCATCCCTAAATTCAACCCCTTTCAAATGGCAGTTACAACCCCTAAATTTTTAAATGAGAAGTAAGGGCCTGTGATACCTCATTAAAAAGCAAAAATGTATTTAATGTGTTTTGTAATGTGTAAAATTAACGATAAAAAAAATAATTTATCAGCTTGGCGAAATTCGCTACAGCAAACTAAAAAGAACTTAACTTCAACGTAGAAGATGGCAAAATGAGTTCCTTGAACGTCTTGGCCGTATCCCAATCATAAATAAAAATGTCTTCTAACGATTTTCAACATCTGAGGCGTGACCGACCTAACCGCAACCATTATTTTTCTTCTCAAGTCAGCTATATCGCGTGGCTTAGTTTTGTATATATACTCATAAATCGAAATAGAAAGGAATCTAAGGGTGTAAAATCAGGAGGACGTGCTGGCCATTCTAGCGATCCTCGCATCACCGATTTGAAAATGTGATTCTGTTTCTGCAAAACACTGACAACTATTTATTGCTGTCAATTAACCCATTAACGCCCGAATTATTATTTTTTTTATTTTTTGGTAATTTAGCTATTAGTCGAATGATTTGCTAATAATAACACGTGAAATTACTTTTTTTTGTATGTAATGGATATGGTTTAGAAAAAAAACACTGATACCATATGGTATCCATGGTCGTTCTAGATATTGTTTTATTTGAATATAAAAATATGTATATAAATTTATAACTATGTTTGTTTCATTTACAACTATCTTATATTAATCAATTACCTAATTATCGAGTATGATAGGTGGCAAAACAGGTAATGCACAGGCCAACATTGCACTTTTGGCACATGGTTCTACCGAAAGATTTACATTTTTCACCCGCGCAGCGCCGTCTGTTACACGCAGTAACAAAATGATTCATTCTGTCGAACCTTATGTCAGGTAGAATATTTCTGCTGGCAGTGGTCCTCCCAGGTGCCTTTGGAGGGACCGCATATCTTGTCAGATAGACCTGTACAATCTCGCGTCTAAAATCTAAATTTGAAATGCTTCTATGCTGTTTACAAAGCAACCAGGCATTTTGTAATGCGACATCTATCAGCCAGGTAAAAATAGACCAATACCATTTCTTGCCACGTATTCCAATGCGGTAGTTGGATACTCCCTGGTCCATAAGATCAGTACCTCCCATATTGTTATTATACGCAGCAATGCACTGGGGGCGAGGAACCACTATTTTCTTTTTCTCTTTTTGAGAGTACCTTCTCACGTTGCCCATGGGTTGCACACCATCGTTTGTGGATGCTATGGTGACAACAGCATTGTCCATCCACCTAGTCAATAAAATGCCATCATTTTTTTCCAGAATGTTCTCATGATCGCCACGATTTCTTTTCTTGAAATGATTTTTGTCAGTTAGTGGGCACGATCGTGGTATTCGGTTATCACGAATGGTACCCACCCCACCATATCCTCTGGTCCGCAAATAAGCCAGTAAATTAAAATTTGTAAATAAATTATCCATATGAATCACATATGGTAAATTCTGCTGTGGCAATTCGTGTAACATTAGCACCATGGGTGATGCGGCTTTTCCAAATAAGGTATCAAAACTCTGAATACCTCGCGGATTTTTGCCTTGATATAGATCAAAATTTACGAGGTAGCCTTCCCTAGAATTGAGGCACCACATTTTATATCCAAATCGGATAGGTTTGCCACGGATGAATTGTTTACACCCGTGGCGTCCATAATATTTTATCATAGACTCATCATAGGATAAGTTTTTTCCAGGTTGGTAGTGTTGCAGACACTTCTCTTTTATTTTGTTCATTAGTGGCCGCACCTTCCAACCTCTGTCACTTGCATATATTTGCGTGTTGTCCACCATATGAATATATTTTTTAATGGTTAAAAACCGATTTCTTCGCATTGCGCTCGCTACCATTGAGTTGTGTACATCTTCTTTTACATCCCAGTACATCCTCTCTGATGGTAGGTGATTATATCCGCTTAGAATAAGAATTCCGATAAAACATCGAAGTTGTGATATGCTTATGTTGGGATCAGCATCATTTTTGAATTGCGAATATCGTTGCGTTTCTTCACACAGGTATTGCAAAATATCGTCATCAAAAAACAATTCAAACATCTCAACGCATGACAGGTCTTTGTATTGAGAATAGTCAGCCTGTGGAAATGTTTGCTGCATGGGTTCCAAATCGCCAGCAATCCACACTGGTTCTTTTTTATATGTAAGGCGATTATTGATCCAGTCCTGATCTGGCATGTCCTGCTGGGCGCCAGTAGTTGATGGCTGTGCTTGGATTTGTGAGGTCGCAGTTGACGACCCTGCCACCTAGAATGACAACAAATGAGACAGGGGACCAACTACTTGCACACTTACTAAAACTTACATTTGTAGTTTGTTCAGCTTCTTCTACCTGTTCGGCAACGTCATTGACTTCCCCAATTCTAATGTTATTTACAAACTTTATTTCCGCTTCTGCTCGCAACTGGCGTCCTGTCAGATTACTAATGGCTCCACCTTCGTCTTCATCCGCAGAATCTTCGTCAGTATCCACATTTACATCAGGTGGTGTTATAAATACTTCATCAACTTGTTGCCCCAGGTCATCGTCATCATTTATCATATCCAGTGCTTCGGATAGTGAAAAACCGGGTCTAAAATAATTGTGTATATCTAAGAGTGATTCGAATACTTACATAAAATAATTTAGCGCCTCAAGCGCCCATGGATACCATATGGTATCGGACAACTTTGCGGCATTACAGCTTTTGCTGGGTTTATCGAAACTGTACTTATTTTATAGAGGATTGTTACATGATTCATGTGGAATAGATTGATGTATAATACATCAGGTACAAATTTTTGTAATAATAAAATAAATTACTTACGCCCATCGAATGTCCATTATTTCCCACACAACAAAATTCACCATTCAAAAACTATAACGCAGTTACCCCAAACACGTTTGCAGCGCGACTGCACGTGATGTAAATTCAAAGTTGCATATCTGCCGACCATTGGTGGGGGTGTTCGCTACTTTAACTTTTATGTATGTGTCGCAATACGGTCCATATCGCAGGAATGTTTTGTGATATCATATGGTATCTCTAGGCGATAAAGGGTTAAAATAGCAAGTGGTTACGGTGTTTAAAAAAAAATTGGCAACGCCAGCTATGAAGAATTTTGATGCTTTTATATCTTCTTTTTAGTTGAGAAGGTTCCCGATAGTAAGATAAGAACAAAAATGTCTGGACCCAAGAAATGGGCGTGTCGAAGCGAGGTGTCGAATTCAAGAGAGATCTCGAAAAAAAGGCAGTTTTTCCTTGGGTTCCACACTGAGCAGTCTACTTAGTTTTAGAGTCTCGGGTTAATTTAATAATGGATAAAGTCATTCCAAATTTTGCTATGGATTCCTAATTCCCTGAATCTCGGTACGCTGTCACGTGTCAATAAATTAATAATGTTGTGTCGTTATTTTGTTTGTTTGTTTTGTTTTTATTTTTATTAAAACCCTTCCTGGAAGTTTTGGTGTTTCTTTCTTGTTCTTCCAACTTAAGTGTCACCCTGTACAACCAACCACTGAACTACCACAAGGTAGTTGCTCATGTACAAACATGAGCAACATACGGTAAGCATCTCGTATTCATTCTCTGAACGTACAACATTTCTAAGTTCCCACGTATTAACTAAAGTGTAATGATAATTATAAACTCCCTTTCGAGAAGTTAATAGCAAACTCTTTTGTCAGTTAACACCGTTATGATACTAGTCATAGCGGTAGATAGATAAGTAAATAAATAACCGCTCAGGTTACAAGGCAGAACGGCGTTGCCACATCAGAACCACATAAATAGTTATTGTGAAATAGATTTGTTTCTCATAAAATAAACTTAAGTTTATCCAAGAACCTAATACTAGAAAAATGTTTATATTTGGCCTCGTCACAACAGCCATCATCCAGTTGACTTGGGAGATTTGAATGTGTCAACGCCGTCAGCGGTCAGGAGCGGTCCGAAAAGGAATTTAAATAATGATTTGAAAATATTTCTTTCAGTGTAATATGCATTTATTTGTTTTTCCCTTAAAATTAATGAATTTATGACTGAATCACAAGAGATCAAGGCGATACAAATTAGATATTTTTTTTCGTTATGGAATATCATCAATTTAACACTATACTCGTTTAATGTGGTACCAAGAAATAACATTTTCGAATATTAGGTACCCTAAAACGATTTTAACGAGAGACTTTTTATTTGATATTCATTTGTTTGTTTTTCAATACGTAAAATAAAATGTGCAAGATGTTATACTTTTGGGTATTGCAGTATCTTCACCGTATTTATAATCCCATATCTTAAAACACAAGCCAATGGTTATCCAATTTACGTTATCTGATATAAAATTGTGATCTAAAGTTTTTCAACGGACGATTTTCAGAGTCAAGCCTCATTGCGTGCGTCCAGATTCCAGATTGTTTTGCAACAACCACATCACCACCATCATCATCTTGGTACCACATTTTGGAATATCAACTATTTTAGCTACAGACTTGTTACTTGATATCTATATTTAAATATCTAAGATAATGATACACCATTATATTTTGGTTCTCCGCTATCCCCACTTCCTTTATAATTCAATTTAATATACACGCCAACGGTCATCCAATTTACATTATCTGATATAAAATTGTATTCTGAAGGGTTTTTATCTTTTGTGAAAGTTCGCATGTGTCTGGCATTGAATGAGTATAATAATTGCTTCTGTAAATATAATATAATTCTTGACCTTGCTATATTTTAGTACATTTAAAGCCGAACATATTCTTGTTTTATTCGAAATTACAAATAAAATTTCACGTGAAAGAAGTAATCTTTATAAATGAATCTTATAAATTTATATGTAATATTAATAAGCTTACGAAAAAAAATAACAGCCTGAATGTAGGGTGTAACTTTAAGTATAGGATCAGCTATGTTCTCATCCTACAAAGACTTTTGCTGTCAGCTGAGTGTCATCAGCATGGCAACCATGCTGATGACACTCAGTCGTATTATGCTTTTCCAACTTATAACTTAGATGATGCAATTAAGACTATTAATACTGATATTTTAAATTTAATTGAAATTACTAAAAAACATTATTTAAGTATTAATGCTGCTAAAACTAAAATGATGTTATTTGGCCCTCGGAAATATAGAAAAAATATATCTAACTCTTCATTAATTCTTGATGGTCAACAAATCTTTTCCACTGAGAAGGCTAAAAATTTAGGTCTTATACTTGACTCGAATCGGAGATTTAAATCACATATTAGCAGCTGTATTCGCAAGGCTTTTTGTAATTTTAAATTAATTTATAATAGTAGACAGTTTTTATCTAAAAAAATTAGATCAATTTTATGTAGGTCGTTGGTTTTATCCCAATTTAATTTTGAGGATTCAGTTTATGGTCCATTTATCGATGCTGTTGACTCCAAGCGAATTCAGTTAGTGCAGAACTCTTGCTTGAAATTAATTTTTAGGATCAGAAGACGTCAACAAATTTCTTATAACTTATCTGAAGTCGGTTGGCTTAATAATATGTATAATCGTCGTTTTTTGCACAGTGCTTGTCCATTTCACAGAATTATTTTATATAGGGCCACCACCTTATCCTTATAATAAAATATCATTTAGAACTGATGTTCGTAATGTTAATATTCGGTTTAAGGGTACTTTGACTCCTCCTCTACACCATACCCAGTTTCTCAAACGGTCATTTTCTTCCCGGATTAGTAAAGTTTATAACTCGTTACATCATAATATTAAAACATACAGCATTTGGCAATTAAAAAAAAAATGAAAGTTGAAACTTCTTACCAGAACCGTTGCAACCAGAACTGGTTCAGTCACCTGTTCCTCGGCTTTTTTTCCCAATTATATGTTATACCCATGTTTTTTGTGTTGCTGTTCTCTATTATGGAAAAATAAAAGTTATTATTATTATTAACCAGCAGTTTTTATGAAGGATGGAAAGAAGGAATTAAATGCACAGCGAGTTTACTGGTTTATTCATTTTAGAAGAACAATAACATACAGTTAATTTAAACCTTATTATTAAACGTAAAGATAATGGGTGCCAAGTGATCCTGACGTGGTGTACGAGGCGGCATTGCGCTTCGCCAGTGTTTCATCTTTCTCCACTACATACCTACTGAGATATCACAAAATATTTAAGTAATGTAAAAAAAATTTTTTAATTTTCTAATTGATTATTTAACTTATTTAAAGGGCAAAGCTGGGTCAAGGCTGATGAGTTAATTGTATCACAGTATACGAACGGCTAGTAAACTAATGAAAGAAAATACACCCACAGATACTGATACAGAACTAAGCAAGATCAAGTAGGCCACGTCTTCTTTTTCCTTTGCGAGTCTAAAAAAAAGTATACATAATATTTCTTCTACTTTCTGGTTTGTCTTTCTTAAACTTACTGTGGGACGCTGAGAACGGAAATGTTAACCAAGAAGCCGGAAGTCACAAAATATAATAGGAGGACCAGAATATACTGCCAGTCGTGTGGCAATAGAACTGGAAGGTGGTTCCTTGGCTGCGCGTTACAAAACCACACCAAAGGTATCAGGACTATCATCCTAAGAACAACGAAGCCTACTACCCAGGGACCATTAGATTTCTAAAGCCGAGAATTGGGTACTAATTGCATTACTATCATTTTAAAAAAAATTACCGTGATTATGGGCCTAGACAATAACCTTCCAAGCAATGAACACACTTCGGTAAACAAATATGTAATGGCAGGTACGAAGTACACGTCTAAAATGAAAATAATTATTTAAACAGAAGTAACAGTAAAAGTAATAATAATAATATCTATTTGCAACACTTAGGAGTTTAGTTATACCGAGCGATCCAGAATGATTGAAGCTGACGTCACACGTAAATGTTATACAGGGTCGGATAGTCCCCATGGTTCATCGGCCGTTACGTTTAATCATGATTATGAAATGTTTAAGCTCAAAAATCGTGACCCTTTAATTTTTTTCAAAAGTTTGTTTGAAACAAAGAGACGGTATGTTAGATCGAGATGAAATTTCGCAGGGTTCTTCTGGGTATATCGAACTGTAAAAGTCATGCTTAACATTAGTCATTTCGTGAATATTTCTAATTTAGCCATCAATTTTCTAAACAACCAGAAATGACCCTTTTTTCCTGCTTTTTAAATTCGTGTAAAGTGAAGAAAAAAAAATCGAAAAGTTGCGGCAGCATATTATAGGAAATTTATTACAGTTTTTGAAACTGCTCTTCAATTCTCTGTACGACCATTTGTCGCCTAGATATCGATGATTGAAGATCCCTTTCCATTAAAAATCCGATATTTTGATGAATAATGGTCGTATCGAAATTTAAAAAAAAGGAAATTAAAGCTGAATAAATAAGCTATCTGAGTCATGCAATAGCTTAGCTGAAAAAAAATTTCCAAGTCCGTGAACTCGGAAAAAAAAATTTTGTCGCGATATTAGAATTGCATGATAACCGTAGCTCCTAAAAATTTTCGACCGAAAGATCTAAAAACTAGAATCTTAGAGCTTCAAAATGTTTGTTTTTTAATTCTCGATACGACCATTTTTCACTTAAATACTGTCAAAAATCACGGAAAAATTTCGGAAATTCTTTTGACCCTTTAATTGTTTGCATTAGTGTATTTAAAAATATTAATCAATGTCATATGGTTCAGTACACAGAGCTGTAAGAAAATGATATTTATATCCGTATAAGTTTCCATGGTGCAAGAATTATTACCATTAGATAATGAAAATTGTAACTGGTTTAACTTCAACGCTGACAATCTTTTAAATATAACTTTTTTACTGATAAGCATAGTTTCATCTTAGCGAATACCTACGTAAATACACAAAATTATCGTGGTTTGCGGAGAATCCACATGTGTTAATGGAAACGACTTTACATCCTGTTAAAACGGGAGTTTGGGCAGCCATATCTCGGCTAAGAATAATTGGACCTATTTTCTTTGAAGACAATGTTACTACTGAGCGATATAGACAAAACAATTTGCAGCCATTTTTAAATCAGCTACATGACGAATTGCACAATGGTTACTTTCAACAAGATGGGACAACAGCACACACAGCTAACACAACACTGGAGTTCTTACGAGAATTTTATGACGATCGCATTATAAGTCGAGGCTTATGGCCTCCAAGATCCCTGGCCTTAACACCCTTAAATTATTATTTCTTTGGAACAATAAAAAATTTCATATATATAAACCTTTTACACAGTGGATGAACTAAAGGATGCCATAATAAATAAATTACAGAAAATGAATTACATAATATATTTAACAGTTTAAGACGAGTAAATCTATATAAGTATACAGAACAAATGCAGGCATTTTGAACAGTCATTATAAATAAATTGTGATTAAAAATATTAAATATTTTTATTCTTTGTTTTAATGTTTAAAATAGTTGTTAAAAATTATAACAAATTAATTACAAAAATTAGTATTACTGGGTCGAACAGAATTTTGGTCAAAATTAAAAATATATATTCACTTTTTTTAACTTTAAACCAATAAAGCCACTATTATTTAAAAATTTTCTTATAGTAACGTGTTCTATTAGTTAGAATTTAGGAAATTTTAAATCGATTTTTTATTCGCATTTCTAAATGAGGACGGTAAACGTAAATTCATTTAAAAATTGTTGCCTTTACTTTGAAGTTTACATAAAAAAACAAAATAGATAAATAACTGTTAAAAATCTATTCTTATGTTAGTTTTGAGATTAATAATAATAATATCTCCATCATTTTTATTTAATCCTTTCCTTTAACAAATTAATAAACCCCTCGAATTAATTAATGTCCGCAAGTGCTCCATTTTGAGTATTACGTCAAGAGCGTCAGCCTGACGCCGTCCGGACCGGTCTAACAGTTGTAAGGACAAAGAACAAACGTGACGCACCAGGGTTCCAGGAAAATGTCCACGGCAGATTGGCGCCAAGGACCAGATACTTATACCTGCGAGCGACTCCATACCACGAAGACTCTTCAGCGAACGCTCGCCCCGACAACACTTCTTTTTCACTAACGTTGTTTTCAATAAAAAATACTTTCATTTTTACAGTTCAGAGAGAGTTTCATTTTGCTGCACACCGAAAGCAACCCTCAAATACTAACATTCTGCTTTTTGTCTTGTATTTTTGTAATTAAAATGAATATGTGACTCTATTGCCACTGTACTTAACCCGCCACTGATCGAAGTAAATCACTGTCACTGTTGCCAACTATGAAGAGTGAAAATAATAGGAGAGCGGCGCACAAAATATTTGTAACTAACTGAGCCATCAATCATTCTGGATCTCCCGGAACATAATCTGATAAAGTAGTTTAATTCAAAATCCTTTAAGACTTCCATTTCCCAATTTATGTTGGTTTATATTTCTCCGTAATATTTTTTATAATAATTGAAATTTCACTATATGACAGTGAATTATTTTTATAACCTTTCTCAATATTACTTTGCTGTGAAAGTTGGTACTTTTGAGGCAGACTAATTTTTTTAAGGAAGCAAAAATTTACACTTTGGTGAGATATAACCAACAAGATTTATCTCATATTTCATTGCCGCTTTATGTCTACTGACACAAAGTGACTTATAACGATGGGTGGCGTTCATCCTCTGTATGTGAGGAATATATCAATCTGTGAAAAAAAATAATAAATTTACATGGAAATTCTCAAGGATATTCTACGATGACAAAAAGTGATATGGCATCCCAGAGTATTACAAAATGTGCATCTTCAGAAGAGAATGTTGTTTTAAACCTGAATTCTATTGCTCCAATAAATTTTAATAATTATTCAAATTGTAATTTTAATTTTATCTTTAATGAAAATTGATATTTAAAATTCTACAGTAAGTAAGAGTCAAATTTCCTGAGCATACAAAAAAGAAATAGGACGTTAATTATGGAGCAGGCAAAGTCATTCTTACTGCATCTTTTAAATCGTGACACTTATCTATTTTGGAATTCTATAGAGAAACATTAGATTTTGTAAAGAATCTTCTATGGCCTGTCATATGGCAGTAACTAGTTTTTTCATCACCTAAATATTATTTTTCAAATTGAAATCCTGAGGAACAACTTTGATAGAATAAAATTTGTAAGTCTGATAGGGAAATTATTCCAAAATGTTTTAAACCGCTTTGGTCTACTATTCTCAAATCTGATAATAGGGAAAGTCTCTTGACAGATATATCAAGCTTGTTCAGCAAAAATTATATTTTTTTTTCAAATGAACTATCTAGTCTATCTCTTGAAAAGACAGAAGGTCTAGATTTCTAGAATAACAACACTTCAATACCACTTCAAAAAAGAATGTTGTTAACATTCCTTCTTGAAGTGTTATTTTTTAATTTGCTTACAGTTATCATTCACAGACGTCAAGATATGTGACATGAAGATGACAGTTGCTGATTTCTCATGATAAAATTTGTACCATCGTAAGTGTTACGTCATGGTATGGTCATTAATTTTGTTATTTGAATAAATTGTCCACTCACCCGGGTACATTACCAATATGGCTATCCTTTTAATGCGGACGAGTCATATTAACTAACATACCGAAACTTTCTTCACGAACAATGTTCATTAACATTGTATAGCGAACGTTACCAAGTGAGCACGATAAGTTAAAAATGTTCGCGTCAATTCTGATCTGGCGTAAATGATTTCGATACACTAAAATATTTCTTACCGTTCCATTTATTCCCATTGCCATAGTTTTCTGAAACGACTAAAGTGGTAACGCAGGGATGAGTCAGATTCATAGTAAAGAATACTAAGCACATTGTAGCCATAGAGGGCCATATTCGCAAGAATGCAATCTTAATGTCTTCTTTCGAGTGCTTTTTCTTTGTATCTTCCAGCTCTATCTGTATGTAATATTTATAGAAGGACGTGTGTTGAACGAACAGATATAAAACCCAGCTAAAAAGTATTACTAGAGTGCCCGTAATGAAATAGAAGAGTGCTGAAGTTTCCGTGGAGGTTCCAAGAGCCAATGATATAATTTGCAAGGTTGAGTTGAAAATCGACGCCATTCCCTGGCCGATTAAGAAACTCTTCATATAAGCTGGAGGGAATTTCGATATGACAGCTATGGAGGTAACTTGGAACAGGTTAAGGACTCCTAAAAGAAAATACATATTTCATTATCTCTTGGTTTCTTGTTTAGAGGTATTTTTTTACCTGTTATAAAAGACATTCCCAAAAGTGTGAGCACAAAAAATGCCACCTGCCCTAAAAAATATCTTAATTCTAACGAAATATTCAAAAGTTGTTACTTATGGAAGGTATTCAGTTACTGATCCGTCAAACGTCACCGACGGATTCTATTCTAAGTTCAAATAATTTTTATCTTGTAAATGCCTTACTTCCTAAAAGTAGCATGATGGAGTGAAAAAATTAAAACTATTTTCAAGCATACTTTGGAAATTCGTTGAGCAACTTTTGTCGAATTTGATATGAAGGGCATTAACCTTGTCATTAGGTAGGGAGGGGAAACATAGGTAAAATGACTACAGTGACTAAAATAATCCCTCTTATTTTGTAAGAAACTAGTAGTTATAGTGAATATATTCACCAGAGACCAAATGTGCAGAAAGCGCTTCTCCTTATAGCGAGATTTCTAACTGTGCATTTGACACACAAGTTAGATTGTTTTCGTGTAATTTCATAAAAATTAAGTAAAACTTTTAACGAATAGTAAATCACAGAAGAAGTATTCATTAGTATTTGTGTATATGAATATATAATTTAAAAAAATTAGTTGTCCACTTCGTAGACACTTTTGATAGCATCCACATCACGAAGTGCGGATTGTTTCTACAAAAAAAAGTGAAAGGGATCATTTTACCTCAAAGAAGAGATCATTTTACCACCAGGGTAATACATAGGTAAATGTTAAAACTGTATACTTACATGTGTCTGTATTAATCTTTATGAAGGCAGTAAATACAACAAAAATAATATTTATTGAAGTCAACGATATAATAATCCTGGGGTGTGCTCTAAATCTGGGTCCGAAAGTTGTCGATAATAACATGGTCGCTATAGCGGGTACAGTTTGGACTATTAGACTTCCTGACACGAAATATTTTTCAAGGGTCGTCTTATTATTCAGATCTGCCGTGTCCTTTGCAGGGTCTCTAAATTTATACATCCAGTACTACAAAAAATAGATAGTAAAGTAATCATGAATATTTTTCCACTGATTCTAATGTCTAGAGCTCGGAACTCGGTCGGATGATCATCGTTTGCCTTTCGCTACAGCGCACCGTACGAAACCGGTAATAACGGCAGTTATTGGCTTCGCGTTTGTACGTTTTAATATTCTAATAATGTCGAACGCGCCAAAGGGTAAAAAACGACCTTTCGCTGATAAAGTACGCAAATTTATTTATTTTTATTTATACCTACCTGTTTATTTATTACACGCTTATGACTAGCCGCCGAAAACCCCGAACTCTACTAATGTCTCATATATTGAAAATATAACCACTTTTATACATACAGTATATAGATTTTCCCTTGAGGTAAAATTGCTCCTAGCAAAATTGCTACAAAATATATTACTATATGGGAGTAACCCAGTTTTTCAAAATTTTGATCGGAATAATTGTATAGGACCTCTATGGGGCCTCTAATAATTACGTTAAGTCACATTCCATGCTTTGATTTGAAGGAAAAGTTTACGCAAGCGAGATACCTAATTTCTTATCACAAGTGTCTTTTTTTGTATACTACAAAGATATCGAATTGTTAACACTTATATTAAGTTCTGCTACCATAATATGTGCTTTGTATTGAAATAATTTTAAGTACTCGTAATTTTAACAAATTATTTCAAGCAGCCGTATAAGTAAACCGTGGTAAAAGAAAATTGACATTTTAATTTTTTGTTTGAAATTCAATTGGAACAGGATGATCTTCAAAGGATAAATCAAATATTGTCTTATTCCTTTTTTTTTGTTATTTTTATCTAATTATAATAACCAACACATTCATAGATATCCCATAATTTAAATTAAAATTATGGGACATCTATGAAGCATTTAAATTTTTCGTATAAAAAATGTAATTGTCGATTTCAACTTAATATTTATGCTACTATTCTCTAACGTATTACAGCAACTGTAGGCTATGACATTTAACAATTGTTTATAACAAATGTAATCAATAATATTGCAAAAAGTATTAACCAGATTTACTTAAAATCTGACAGAAAAGCAGATATAAATGTTTTATTAAATGTTATGCTTCCATCTTGTGATATTTTTTCATCTCGTTATTTAGAGCACTGTTAGAAAATTACAGAATAGCACCATTAATCAAATTCTAGTTATACAGGGTGTTACGAAATTCGCGGACACGGACTATGGGATCATGTTAAGCTAGATAAGGCCATAAAAAAATGCCTGTATCATTTTTCAATCAGACCGATATTTTTCGAGATACGCCAACGCAACGTCGCTTTGGTTTAAACGTATGGTGCGGATTGTTAGGTGATCGAGCGATAAGTAAGAATAATTTATTATTAAATCATTCAATCGATTCCAACCACTTTTTAGTTCATCCACATTATGCCATACCGTTTAAACGCACAAAATTATTTGGATTTCCTGCAGCAACAACTCCCAGAATTCATGGATGACATACCCCTAAATGTGCGTCAAAATATGATTTTTATGCACGATGGCGCTGGTCCCCATTTCGCATTAATTGTACGGGATTACCTAAATAATACTTTCCCTGGACGTTGGCTTGGCAGAGGCGGTCCATTTGCTTGGCCACCTCGTTCTCCAGACCTAACGCCATGTGGGTGTACAGAACGCCAGTGGCAAATTTGAACGAATTGCAGAACCGCCTATTTCAATCTATACAGTAAATAACACCAGAGATGATACGCAACTCCATTGGAACAGTTGCACAACGTGCTGAAGCATGTTTAACAGCAGACGGTGGAAATTTTGAACAATTTTTCTAACTCGTTTGTCGTAATTGTTTATGTAATGATTGAAAATTGAAATTTATAAATATATATTTTTATTATTTTTGGATATTTGATACTGCTATATCTCGAAAAATACTGGCCTGATTGAAAAATCATAAAGACACTTTTTTATCACCTTATTAACATGATCCCACAGTCCGTGTCCGCGAATTTCGTAACACCCTGTATTTCATTTTATATTATACTTGGTCAAAGCGTGATATGATAATACTAATAACATCATTACGAATATGATATCAATAATTTATCATTTTACAATAGTACTTAACTTAATATCAATAATAAAATCAATAGTAATAATGATGTTTATCTGCAGCTGAGTGCAAAATTGTGTAAATTACATAAGGAATTACATAAATAAAATATGTAACGTTTAATAATAAAAAAATGTT
The DNA here is from genome assembly GCF_000390285.2 of Anoplophora glabripennis. NCBI lineage: Eukaryota > Metazoa > Arthropoda > Insecta > Coleoptera > Cerambycidae > Anoplophora > Anoplophora glabripennis. The sequence goes on along the minus strand of NW_019416381.1, from coordinate 603,452 downwards.
ACTATGTTCAATTATATACCTTTTGTATAAACCCATTTTAATCCTATCCTGCGATATAAACTTATATGCTATTTTTGAAACTAGTAATACTGTATTGGTATAAAGTTTATGTAGATTAGACAGCAACCAAAGTTCATATTAATTTTAATCTATTTCAGTCAATAATTTATATTTGTTAGATTTTTATAAGCATTTTTCCAATTACGTCAAATTTTAAATTGTGATAGGTTGGTTTACACAAATCACCCAGACGAAAATTGTATTATAATTACAGATAAATTTTAAATGATCTACAAATAATTAAATTTCTTTCATACACGGTTTTAGACCAGTTTAGATGTCTAATATGTGATTTGTGTGAGATGATTATTATTAGCCTAACTATAAATAAGTTACCTATTAAGTCAATAATTAACAAGAAGTTCCATATTATTCATTTTTTATTTATTAAATTATCTATAAAATGTATTAAACAATTATTTAGAACTTACATCGTTAGCAGTGACGAAGAAAGAAAAGGGCAGCATATTGAGCACACCAAATAGTAAACTTAACGTGTGTACCATGTACAAAGTATCCTTGGGCTTGTGTTTGTCTTTACTTAATTTATCCACCAATCCATCAGGCTTCGTTATGGAGATCAAGGATGCTGGATATATTAAATAAGCTTAAATCAACAGGTTTTTCAGGTTTTGATATTACCTCTCCTCAGAACATCGGACATCTCTTGAAAGTTATCCATCTTTACTGGTATTCGGCTTCGTACTAGTAACAGCCGAACATCAAATAAAAACTATATGTATATGAGAAAATATGTGCCAGTTAAAATACATATTATAGTCAAGTGGGTCCTTTTTTGAAACAATCTGGTATGCGCAATTTACATTACACTCGTAATTATTGATAAAGAACATAATTATAAATTTTAATTAATAAAAGATATACCATATACAGGGTGATTTCACTTTAAATACAGAAACTGCAGTACTAGATTCGCTTCCAAAAAATAAGTAGGGTTTGCTCTATGAAGTTTTTCCTGCGAGATTCGGTATTCGAGATACAGGGTAGAATGTAATATTAACTTTGTGGCTTTAACCAGTGGCGTGCTGCTGGAGGTGTCGCCCCACTTTCCTAAGAAAAAAATACGTCACTGGCGATTTTTTCTAAAAATAATGGTACAATCAGGGACTGATACGTTAAATGAATGAAAAATTTTCCTTGGTGTTTTTTAATAGTAGCAGCCGTTTAGGAGGTATTTGGGCTCATTTTTACGTTTTATTGACTTTTCCTAATAAATTAATCCGTTTATTTGATGAAAAGTTCCTGGTTTTAACAAGTGACGTACTACTAAATCGTCCACCAGCTTTTCCCAAGAAAAGGCTACACCACTGGCGCTTTTTGTAGAAATAGTTTTATTTCTGGAAAAAATATCAAAACTAAATAAAAAATAACATTAGTAAATAGGTCGAGTAAGTAATTAAGTAACGAGTCTTACAACAATGTCCAAAATTAAATCCTTCCACATCGATACACTTTTAACATTTTCTAATAAGGCTATTTGTAGAGGAACTTATCATGACATACTTTTCCCAGAGGTGATAACAATTTTCCTCTATTCTTTGCCACAATTCAATAAAGCTTCAGAAATAAATAAACAAAGCTAGTTACTGTAACAAAAGCCGAGTCGCGTGGTAATTTATTTGTTAATTCTCGCAACGGATGGGCCAAAAAGTAAAATATTTCAGTCAACTCAAATTATGGAAGGGCTCTCAAGTAGGTTAGCGTTGTCCTTCGGAGAAATTTAACAATATTTTTTGCACAAGTTCACTTAGAGTCGGGGCCATGTGTTGAGCAGGTATAAAGAGAGAAATCGATATTTTTAATAACGCGCGAAACCACGAGAAGAGCGTAGAGATTCCAAAGTAGAATTAAATTAAATTGTTAAACTGATAATAATTGAAAAAGAAAATAATATCAATTAGCTGGTTTTTCGGCGGATTTTCCGAGCCATTAAGTAGATATTAAACGAGATTGACTAATCCGCCCCGTAATCGCTACACGGAGTCACTAAAGGAAGGCTAGGGTTACTTGTAAGTAAGTAAGTTGAGTTTCAGAATTCTTATATGAATGTAAGTCAATTCAATTAGGTAATTATTATCCTAGTATAGTTATACCAAGCGTCCCGATATTCAGGCCCCCGCCAATAAGATAAGAATAGAAACTTCTGGACCCAAGAAATGGGCGTGCCGAAGCGAGGTGGAATTCAGAAAAGATCTCGAAAAAGTCAGTTCTTCCTTGAGTTTCACATTGAGCAGTCTAATTAACTTTAGAGTCTCGGGCTAATTAATTAAATTTAATAGTGGATAAAGTTTTTCCAAATTTTGCTATGAAGCGCGCATTCCCTGAATCCCTTTGTTTTGTTTATTGTTATTAAAACCCTTCCTGGAAGTTTTGGTGTTTCTTTTTGTTTCTTCCAACTTCAGTGTCATCCTGTATAGCCAGCCGATGGATTACATTCTACGTAAGCAATAAAGGGTAAGTGACTGAAATTCATTCTCTGAACATACAACATTTCTAAGTTCCCACGTATTAATTAAAATGTAATGATAATTATAAACTCTCTTTCGAGAATTAAATAGTAAACTCTTGTGAAATCTAAACTCGTTATGATACTGGTCATAACGATATATAGATAGATAAAGAAATAACCCCTCAGGTTACATTACAATACTAAAACGGGATTATCATAAACTGATAATGCAGACAAAAGAATCAATTTTTGCAGATGGATTTTAAACAAATATGAGTATGTAGACTAAACGGCTGCTACTATTAAAAAACATCAAGAAACACTTTTCATTTATTTAACGTAACCTGAATTTAACATTATTTCTACGAAAAACCATCAGTGGCATATTTTTTCTTGGGAAAACGGAGCGGCACTTTCAGTAGCATGCCACTGGTTAATGCCACGAGGTTAATATTACATTCTATAAAAGGTCTAATTATGTGAATACACAGTAATAAATTTCATTCAAATCGTTCAGCGCTTTATTAAGATATGACAGAAAATATAATTTTTTTGAAAACTTGAACACCCTGCTTCTCGAATACCACGTCCACCAGGAAAAATGTTTATAGAGCAAACTTTGCTTATTTTTTCGCACCTAATCTATTCCTGCAGTTTCTGCATTTAAAGTGAAACCACCCTGTATTTACTGAGTACGTGAAGAATAGATAATAAATTATCTTTTAGCGTCAATAAAAGCAAATTTCATTCATTTCGCAGTAAATAATTGTAGTACGTTTGTAGCAAACCCACTTTGATCACTAAATTATGGCTATTAAACGCTGATTAGTTCCAGCATTAAGAAGTATACAGGGCGTGCTTAACTTAACAATCTCATTGGTATTTCCTTTAATTGACGGATCAGTGCCAATCAAATAAAGTGATATCATCCTACTTGAGTAATGTAAGAGACAATTTTGAATAGAAACAGTATTGTTTTCAAAAAAATTATGAAAAAACACGTGAATTAATAAATTTTGTTAGCTTCTTTGGACGTAGGTACATTAGCCATAGCCATTAGCAATCTTTTTTAATTTTTGGATTTAGCATTCAGTTTTGAGTCTTTTGAGACCTCATAAGCGATACTTTTTGCATGCTTACGTCATCAGGCCGCCATTTTGGCCAATATGGCTAATGTGTCTACGTCAAAAGAAAGCTAACTAAATTTAGCAATTGACGGGTTTTTGCATAATTTTTTATAAACATTATTTAAAATGATGTGAACTTTGTGCGAAACAAACTTTATACTCACACGGCATATAAATAGAACAGAATTTCCAACAAAAGATCAAATATATTTTTTCGTTCCTATTATTATTATTATTATTATTATTATTATTATTATTATTATTATTATTATTATTATTATTATTATTATTATTATTATATTTATCACACTTCTTGACCCACAGCTGGGAAAATTTCACCTTCATTCTGGATTCCTGCGTCAGAGTGAGGCCCGGACGATTGTATTGCCCTTTGGAAGTGTTAAATTAAACAATAACTGGGATCATGTTTGTGCCATAGATTTATTGACCTGCAATTAAATTATTTTTCTTAAAATATGTGCTGTACCCATAATCGTAATTTTATGTTTGAGAATCGCGAAAGGAAAGAAAGGGGAAACTAAACCCGGCACCTCGTCAGACTCCTGCGTAAAACCCAAAAAAGAAGCCGGTGGGGCTAGCAGAGGTAACCGCTGTCGAGGACGGACATACCCTCACCTCTAACATCCTGCTAAAAGGAAGGAAGCGGAGACCGCTTAGCCATCTGCCCAGAATGTAACCGGAGAAGCACCCAGTAAAACTAAATCAGTGATCTTGACACAGGTCAGCCGTCGGATGAATGTCAAGCAAATTAAATTCACCAGGGCCAGGTTGACAGCGGAGGGCATAGCTATCCACCTGAAAACGCTTGACGATTCCAGGCGACTCAGGGGAACGAGGAAAGAGAGTATCAAACCTTTTCCCTGCCAAGCGAGGGGATACTGAGAGTCGTAATCCGAAGGCTACTAGATGGAATTTCCGAGGAGAACCTAGGCAACCCTTAGTGTTCCCCAAGACCAGGAGGATATCNTGACGATTCCAGGCGACTCAGGGGAGTGAGGAAAGAGAGTATCAAACCTTTTCCCTGCCAAGCGAGGGGATACTGAGAGTCGTAATCCGAAGGCTACTAGATGGAATTTCCGAGGAGAACCTAGGCAACCCTTAGTGTTCCCCAAGACCAGGAGGATATCCTAAAAGTGACGAGGTGGTGGCACCTCAATGTCCAAGTAGAAGCTCCTCCCGTATCCCGCTATAGTTTATTTCATATATTTTGCTAATTTAAAGAAAATGCAAGAAATTCTAATTGAAAAAGTATCTTCGCCTGGTGACAGGTATTCAAACTGGACTCTATTGGCTAAGGAAGCACCATCATCCTACAGAGACTTCTTAAATTCAGAAATATGCTGCCTGCAATAATACTTTGAAGTATATTCTTTGACGTATTCGTATTTTTTGTCATCTGAAAATCATAAATTATGGCAACCATGCTGATGACACTCAGTTGTATTATGCTTTTCCAACTTATAATTTAATTGATGCAATTAAGACTATTAATATTGATATTTTAAATTTAATTGAAATTACTAAAGAAACATTGCTTAAGTATTAATGCTGCTAAAACTAAAATTATGTTATTTGGCCCTCAGAAATATAGAAAAAATATATTTAACTTTTCCTTAATTCTTGATGGTCAACAAATCTTTTCCACTGAGGAGGCTAAAAATTTAGGTCATATACTTGACTGCTAAAAGGATGGAAGCGGAGAACCCTTCGACTTCCGCCCGGATTGTAACCGGAGAAGCACCCAGTAAAACGAAATTCTCGCCAGTGACCTTGAGGAAAAAGGAAAAGTGGACAGTCGTCAGCCGTCGAATAAACGTCAAGTCAATTAAATTCACCAGGGCCAGGTTGACATGGGAGAGCATAGCCATCCACCCGTAAACGCTTGACAATTATGGACGACTCAAGCGGACGAGGACAGAAAGTATCAAATCAAGGCACAGATGCCCTTAGTCCTCGTGCATGTTCCCCAACATCAGGAGAATATCTTGAAGGTGACGAGGTGCTGCCACCTCGTTGTCCGAGTAGAAGCTCCTCCCGTGTCCCGCGATAGATTATTTCATATATTTTGTTAATTTACAGATAAAGAAAATGCAGGAAATTCTAATTAAATAGGAATCTTCGCCTGGCGAAAAGTATTCAAACTGGACTCTATTGGCTAAGGAAGCACCTACCCAACATGAGGAAGTGTGAAACACCTCTTTTTGGAGGTTGTGAGCAAGAAGACGAGATAGTACCACATGTACTATGTGAATGCACTGCTGTCTCGTCAATAAGAGAATCCGTGTTGAGAGAACGTTGGCCTTTATTCACCAGGGCTAGGTTGACGGCGGAGGGAATAGCTATCCATCATAGCTTGACGATTCCAGGTGACTCAGGGGAGTGAGGAAAGAGAGTATCAAACCTTTTCCCTGCCAAGCGAGGGGATACTGAGAGTCGNAATCCGTGTTGAGAGAACGTTGGCCTTTATTCACCAGGGCTAGGTTGACGGCGGAGGGAATAGCTATCCATCATAGCTTGACGATTCCAGGTGACTCAGGGGAGTGAGGAAAGAGAGTATCAAACCTTTTCCCTGCCAAGCGAGGGGATACTGAGAGTCGCAATCCGAAGGCTACTAGATGGAATTTCCGAGGAGAACCAAGGCAACCCTTAGTGTTCGTACAAGTTCCCCAAGACCAGGAGGATATCCTAAAAGTGACGAGGTGCTGCTATCGCATTGTTCGAGTAAAAGCTCCTCCCGTATCCCGCTATAGTTTATTTCATATATTTTGCTAATTTAAAGAAAACGCAAGAAATTCTAATTGAAAAGGAATCTTCGCCTGGTGACAGGTATTCAAACCGGACTCTATTGGCTAAGGAAGCGCCTTCCCAACATGAGCAAGTGTGAAACACCTCTTTGTATGGGTTGTGAACAGGAAGACGAGACAGGAGCACAATCATGTACTATGTGAATGCACTGCTGTCTCGTCAATAAGAGAATCCATGTTGAGAGATCCTTGGCCCTTATGGCCTATATTAGAGAGATCCCCCTGAGCAACGCCACTGCCTTTTTCTCTTTAATAGGTGGTTAGTTAACGGCTCAGATGGATTGATCTCCTAATGGAAGGAAGTACAAGGGGCCTAAGTGCTGTAGCTTTTAAGCTACCCCACAATTCCAGATTCCAGAATTGAAAAGGTACGACAACAAGAGCTCCTCTATAATACATTTAGTCACGAATTTTGAGAAGAGGAAAAGTATTGAAAATTACAGATAAGTTATTATAATTTATTAGAAAACTGTTTAATAATAACAATATAGAAATCTTAATTAGTATCAGCCTCTTTTGAAGTTTTTCCTTTTAAGAGAACGTATCGTTGTAAGGTATGTTACAAATCTGCTCTCAACTGGGTCTAAATCAGGTGTAGTGGCATGGGATGGTGTGGGTTTTGGCCTTAATGCTGATGTAGCTAACTATCAAAGGAACAAGACACTTGATAATCCAAGTGAACATAAAAAATATAAGTAAATTTTTTTACAAATTATATATTTCCTTGTAATAATACTACAAAATATTGGCATTATCCACATTGCTCTAAAATGATGCTTAAGCCTAGACCAGGTCTACAAACTTTTACCTGTAAATATAATAAAATAGATCTGATAAACACTGTTTGGAAACGTATTCCCATAGAAAAAGGAAAACACAAGTTTTAAAAACATTTTACTGCAAGTAACTAGTGTAAAAAACTTTTATTCATATATTGCGTATTTTGTATGGACATAAACAGACCAATGCTTTCAATTAAAATTTCGAAATCAATGAGTGTCATTCTCATCATTATTTATTTTCAATTCTCAAAAAATTTTCACACTTTTGAAATATGTCATCATTTAACGTCTTTAGTTTTTCTGTCTTAAATTCAGAAATACGCTGCCTATAAAAATCTGTACTTATAGCTTTTTCACTTTGAGATATATTCTTTGAGATTTTCTGTTGTGGAAACACTACTTTTGCCCTTAAACTTTCATTTGGACGACTAAACAAAAACCTTTTCATTAACGTTTAGTATTATTTGCAAATGTTGTGGATATTCATCAGGCATTTGTTTAAAAACATTTGTATGTGAACATTGTTTTTAGATCTGAACTAGACATGCGATGCCAGGTTATGTTTATTTAATTTTATTTTTTATTTAAAAGTCAGAAATCATGGCGACCGGTTGTTCTTATAACGAGTGGGATGACCGAATTGAATGCGCGATATTCACTTTAGAAGAGCAATAAGTTGTACATACAGTTAATTTAGACCGTTATCAAATTCTTCCCAGGTTTCTGCTTGCATATTTTGGACTTTAAAGTGATAGGATATTGTAAACATTCCTGCTTCTTAATTAATAAAATGTCATCCATTTTTGTGGACACAGTGTTTATATTACATGCATACGATTTACGATTGTCTCCTAATTATATGTACTGACAAAGGATGCCAAATCCTTGCGACGACGCCGACGTTGTGACATCGTACTTCGCCAGAACAGTATGTTTTTGTCTTTCTCCACTACATACCTACATATCACAGAGTACTTAAGGTAAAAAACACTTTTTAAAGATTTTCTGATAAATTGTTTAACTCTTACCAATTAACGTAATTGGTATTATATAAAACTTGTACTGTATATATAGAAAATCCGTAGTTCAGCTGAAGAATACGTCTGTAAATTGCTCCGTTGTTCCGACCTAGAAGCAATGAGAAATTATTGAAAAGTTTAAAAGGTAGAGCTGATTGTGAGTCAAGGTCGATGAGGCATAGTCTATAGTATCACAGTATACGAACGGCTAGTAAACTAGCGGGAGAAACCACGCCCGCACCTACTCCTACGGTACTAAGCAAGAGCAAGTAGGCCACGTCTACTTTTTCCTTTGCGAGTCTAAAAAAAATATATATATAATATTTCTTCTACTTTCTGGGCTGTCTTTCTTAAACTTACTGTGGGATACTAAGAACGGAAGTGTTAAGTAAGAATCCGGCAGTCACAAAATATAATACGAGGACCAGAATGTACTGCCAGTCGTGTGGCAGTAGAACTGAAAGGTGGCTCCTTGGCTGCGCGTTACAAAACCACACCAGAGGTACCAAGACTATCATCCTAAGACTGACAAGGCCTACTACCCAGGGACCATTAGATTTCTAGAAACGAGAATTTGTTGTTAATGAGCATTGCATTACTGAGTATCATTTAAAAAATACTACCGTGATTATGGGCCGAGACAATAACCTTCCAAATTGTGAACACAGTTCAGTGAACAAGAATGTAATGGTAGGTACAAAATACGTATCTAAAAATGAAGAAATAATTATTTAATCACAAGTAACAATAAAAGGAATAATAATAGTATATATTTGCAACACTTACACAGATACATTTCAAACAATTTCTTAAACTAATTAATGATATAAAAAAATTGCTAAAAATAATTGAAAAACTTCAATATTTGAACTCGGAACTGGCGTCTGACATATTCTCAATGAAAGAAATGCTTTTAGAGAGTGTTTTTAATGGTTTTAGAGACGTTGGAATATTATCATAGAGGGTGCTAAGCTAGAAACATAACCAATAGATTTAATGACAAAAATTAAGAAGGATAGCTCAAATAAAGTTTTCTTGAAAAATGTTACGTTTCTGAGATTGACGTTAAAAAAGTTTATTCTATTTTATAGACCGGGAGATATTAGACTGAAGTTCGACGACGTTTTTCTCGTTTATGCCTCTGAGAGTACTGAAAGGTAACCGAGAGACAAGTACACTAAACTAAATTTAAAAGATGGGTTGCGGGACATCTTTGTGAAAATTCAATTTTCCTTTTAAAAAAAAATAATGTGTACAGCGATGTATTTCTCACTTATGCCATAACTGTCCGTAACTAATACTGCGGCAGAAAATTTCATTTCTCTCTGAAATAATGCAACACATTTTTTCTTTTATTTAAATATCATTAAGGCTTTTTAATTATATAAATTGTCCCCGAGAACATATTATTCTTATTGAAATTATACTTGATGTACATGTACCGCTAGAGAAAAAAATTGCTTAAGTACTGTTTTAAGAGTTGGTTTAAGAGATTTAATGTACCTAAAGGCGGTTTTCCACTAAACGGACAAAACAAAAACAAAACACAAACTTGTGTCGAATAAAACAGAACTGTAACTTTTCGCAAACTTTTTGAAGACTGGCGTATTTTGCGACAGTTGGAGTTTTGTTTTTCGGGTCCCGCTCAAAAGTAGTCACATCAATAGGTTTCGACGTGTTTTGAAACTCAAGTCTGTTTAGTGGAAACGGTCGTGTTGTGTTTTCTATTTAAGTGATCCAACCCAATATCTATCTTGGCGTTTTCTTCTTCCCAGAAACAATATTTTAATCATTAATGAATTATAGCTATTAAAAAATATATACGGTTAAGGTTACTTGGCTAGTATACAAACTAACTAACTAACCAAGTAAATACTTCAACCGTACATATATACACTTACTTTTTTTCCAAGGACTTCAGTATAAACAAGCCATAACTAAGAATAAAAAAATCTTCTCTAAACATGTTGGTTGGTTATTGGAAAAATGTGTTCTGACTTCCTCGCGACAACCAGTGGAAAAGGACCGGAAACGAAAACAAAACTCGAACAAAATGTAGCCCGCTTGATGGAAACAATAGTTTTGGGTTTGTTTCAGTTTTGTTTTTGTTTTTCAGGTTCTAGGAAACACAAAACAGGACATAAAATCAACTGTCTGTTTAGTGGAAAACCGCCATAACGAAACATTTTTCGACATTTTTCTGTATAACTATCATAATTTTTATTGTAAAATCTATTGGCGACGTTTTGTCGGTTAGTAGCTGAGTTGAAAAATGTCCTTCTATCTAGAGGTAATAAATCATAAATTTAATGTATGAAAAGTTATAAGTTAGTTTTCACCTATCCTGAACTGTTCTTCAATTTATTTTTCATGATGACCGTGCCTATTTAAAAGGTATTTCTATAATAACTTAATTGTTTTCTCTGATAAAACGTGAAATAGAAACGTAATTTTATTATCAAATCTTTGTTTCTTCAGCAGGGTGTTCAGATTTGATCAGGAACGCCCCTTTCAAATTTTAGTGCTTCGTGCGATTCCGGTGATTAGTTTTTATGTACATGCAGTGCCGTACTTTGCGGTCTATTACATCTTTTTTATAGACTTTTCGTGAAATCGAATTAGGTGTTTCCTTATAGATAATTTGACAACGTAGTTCAATTCAAAATCCTTTCCATTTTTCCATTTCTCAAGTTATGTTGGTTTATAATACTTTTTATAACTATTTTAAATTCACTATAATATGACTATAAAATGGTAGAATGACATTTAAAACCTTTCCCAATATTACTTTACTATGAAAGTAGGTACTTTCAAGGCAGACTAAACTTTTTTAGAAAAACAAAAATTCACACTTTGGTGAAATATAACCAACAAGGCTTGTCATATCTTTAAATGTCATGTCGCTTTATGTCTACTTACTGACCCAAAGTGAACTACTCATCTGTAGGCGCTTTGAATGCATAACTATTACCACATTTGGCGAAATAAACTTTTTAATTAGTGATAAAGATAACAAACTATCAGAGATTTCAAATTAATTTCAATGAATTAATTAATTAATTTTAATTTACATGTGCTTGGTAGATCCAAATAGCTGAATCATCCTTCGGTCGTCTCATCTATGGCGTACTGACGAGAACAAACAATGCTGGTATGTGACAATTGGAATGAATGAAATTTCCAAATGGACTAAATGGTCAGCACAACGCATTGATATACATCATCATCAAAATTACAAATCACTCAAATCCTGCGGCAGCAGTTAGCGAATTAAGTAAAAGCGGAATTGAAGAACAAGCTCTAATAAAAATAACAGGACACAGCAATTCACCATCAATACAACAAGTTAACAAAGAGTATCATTCGAGCATTGTTCAATCGATTCGTTTAAAAAAAGAAACAAACATCTACTACAAAAACTATTAGCTGTGGCACCCGTAGTGACATTAGTATTCATCGTATGAATTTCAATAACTGCGTGTTTAATCATTGTACGCTCAAATAATAATGTATTTATTTTTAGTATTTCATAAATAAACTTTGTATTGATATGTTTCTAAATTTCTTATTCATTAAATTGTCCTGCCGAATTATATTCGATGTTTGTATTGACAGCGGGTAAATTTGTGTTGTTTAAATTCTAAACTGTTTCCATTAACAATTTGACTCGAAAAACTATCAACCTAAAAACGTTCCACTTTCGGTGTCGCGTTTTTAATAGTTGACAGTTTTTCTCATCCAATTGCTAGGCAACAGTTTCTCTTTGAACAACCCAACTTTACTCGGTAAAATAAAAACCTCTTGTGCAAAATATAAGTGATAAAATTTGTACCAATGTAAGTGTTACATCATGGAATGATCAAATCATTAATTTTGTCATTTTCATAAATTTATCCATTCACCTGGATACATTAATAATATAGCTATTCACTCTGATGTGGACGAATCATATTAACTAACATAGTTCGTGAACATACATTGTTCACGAACAATGTCGGCTAACTTTGATTAGCGAATGTTACGAAGTGAATATGTTAAGTTAAAAATGTTTCATATTTCTTACCGTTCCATTTATTGCCATTGCCATAGTTCTCTGAAACGACTAAAGTGGTAATGCAGGGATGAGTCAGGCTCATAGTAAGGAATATTAGGCACATCGTAGCCAAACAGGGCCATACTCGAAAGAACGCAACCTTAATGTCTTCTTTCGAGTGCTTCTTCTTCTTATCTTCCAGCTCTATCTGCATGTAATACTTGTAGAAGCTCATGTGTTGAACGAGCAGATATAATACCCAGGTTAGAAAGATTACTAGGGTGCCTGCAATAAAATAGAAGAGTGCTGAAGTTTCCGTGGAGGTTCCGAGAGCCAAGGATATAACTTGCAAGGTTGCGTTGAAAATCGACGACATTCCCTGGCCGAATAAGAAGGTCTTCATATAAACTGGAGGGAATTTCGGTATAATAGCCATAGAGGTGACTTGGAACAAGTTAGTGGCACCTAAAAAAAAATACGTATTTCAGTATCTCTTGGTTTCTTGTTTAGAGGTATTTTCTTACTTGTTATAAGGGCCATTCCCAGAAGAGTGAGCACAAAAAATGCCACCTGCCCTAAAAAATATCTTAGTTGTCAACAAAATATAAAAAGTTGTACTTAGACAGGGTATTCAGTTATTGGGAGAAATAATTTTTTCCTGTTTTACTTCCGAAATGTAGGATGTTGAAGTTGAAAGATTTTGGCTTTTGAGAATTTCGTTGGCTAATTTTTCTATAATTTGACAGGGGAGGAACCTTATCATTAGGTATTAGAGACATGGGTGAAATGATCCCCGTGAGCAAAATAATCCCCCTCATTTTCTAAGAAACTACACTGTAAAAAAAATTGGACTTATTTTTGGTTAAATGATTTCCGGGCTGGTTGTCACGTCGTCGATTTACAACTATTGACGTTTCGAGAGACATATCGCTCTCTTCTTCAGATGATACTCTGAAACTGTGCATTAATGACAGCCACGGAAGCCTACAAACAAAACTATGCACTCATTTTCACTCAATTTCACTTAATATTGTATCAATTTCTATCTATTCTATTGAGTGAAGTTATCCTCTATTAGTATGAGTAGGTACACCTAAAATTTTATGAATGAAACTATCAATTTTAGTTAAAGTATTATCAAATATGTGTAAAATTATCACTCACATTGACTCAATAATTTCACTCAATGGATTATTTCTTTGGATTTATTTACAGTGTAGCAGGTTTGGGTGAAAATATTAGAAGGCGTTTATTTTTATAGCAAGAGTTATAACTGTAAGCGTGATATATACTTTATTTTCTTAAAATATCATGTACATTAAGCGATGCTTTTAAAGAATAATTAATCAGTTGTTTGCATGGTATTGTTTTGTGTGTCAAAAGAGGTATTGATCAATTTGTATGTATAACATTTTCGAAAATTAATCTGTCTGCAATCTTAGGTTAGGTTAGTTATTCAAAGTCTATATGAAACAATATCTCTACCGTATGAGGTAAAATTTAGATTCCCACAATCGCAATAATTATTTTAAAATATAGCCACAGAATACGGAGTATAAGAAAATAGATTATTGAAAATATTAAATGTCCACACTTTTGATTGGCATCCATATCAGTGCGAATTGTTTTGAGCGTAGAAAATAATTTTAAGAATGAGTAAAATGATCCTTTTTTATATTTAAGAGAAAACTCCTTAGGAGAGCTGTTGATTATTTTAATGCATTTATATGTTAAACCCAATGAACAATAATGACAGTAAATGCGTCTCAAAACTCGAAGAATAAGTATATTTTTAGCCGAAATATTAACCTTTTAATGTAAAGATCATTTTATCCATGATTTGCCTACTATTTCATGTATGTACAATAAACCGGTGACTTCCTTCTCCGAAATGTATTTTGCAAAATATAAATATTATGGTGCCACGATGTAAAGCAAAATTAATGACATATTTAAAATTTGCAGTCACAACAGAAAAGATATAATTTCTATATCGATAACACTTTCTCCCAGAGAAAAATGGATATCTTCCATTGCAGTTATCAGCAAATCAGCTGAATAATTTGTGTATCTCAATCGAATTAAACACATTTTTGTTAAATTTGTTACATTAATTATTTATTACTCTTTAGATCAACATGCACTCGATACGAATAATTTTTCGACAAAATTTTATTAAAACTATCCCCCTAACTTTCATTCCAATCTGGCCAATTAGTAACTGAACGTCCTGTATATAACATATTCCACAATATCATAAATTTTAGGGGTAATATATTATCGAAACTAAGATTTTTTTCTCTATGAATTATGAGTTACTTCTTTTAACTGAATTTTGCCTGCACTGAAAGAAATCGTAGAGAACTTTGATAGGCGTTTGTTTTCAGAAGTCTTAATTAGCCAGGTTTGATTAGTTTATAAACAAGTTATACAGGGCATGCCGTTTGTTATGTTACAAGCTAGAAATATTTTAAGGCAAAGCTTTGTTTGAGATCAGAATTTGACATTCCTATACAGGGAGTTTCTAAAATAGGGTTCCAAACTTCTTCTGCGTTTATAACTCATTAAAATAAGCCAAAAAGTTCATATTAACATGTGCCCTAAAACGCACCCTTAGGAAGTTATATGCCCTTAAAAGGGCTCAAACAAAACTGTTTTTTTTTTTTCTAATAAATTGCAGTTATGAAGGATCCGATCATTTAATAAATAATTTAGGACATAAACTAAGACTATTTAAATTTAGAGTTACACTTACTAATTAAAGAACTAATTACTACTGCAGACAATAGCTAAATGTGAAATAGAAAATAATGGGATTAAAATTTTCAAACTCAATTTACTCGAAAACCATTGGAAATATCGATTTGGACAAAGATAATATTTTTTACGTAAAATTGTTAAGATTTTATAAATCTGTAGAGAAAATTGTAAAAAAATTGAAATAAAAAAAATTACGGGCCGAAAACCCCCTTCACCAAC
>NW_019416381.1:535005-587751 GCF_000390285.2 Anoplophora glabripennis | reverse complement strand
AGTCTTTTATTTGCCATGGTAAACAGATTTTTGTAATTTTTGGCCTAATAACTTAAAGAGCAGAGTAATTTTCAAACTCAATTTATTCGAAAACCATTGGAAATATCGATTTGGACAAAGATAATATTTTTTACGTAAAATTGTTAAGATTTTATAAATCTGTAGAGAAAATTGTAAAAAAAATTGAAATAAATAAAATTACGGGCCAAAACCCCCTCCACCAACCTAAATGGGATGCATTTGATTTGCATGTCGAAAAACGGAGTAGCCCCATGTTATTTAACGTAAAAAGTTATGTAAGACCCATAATTTTTTTTCTATTTATTTGCGACCGTTTTGTCAATAACAGAAAAAAAAACAGTTTTGTTTGAGCCCTTTTAGGGGCATATAACTTCCTAACGGTGCGTTTTAGGGCACATGTTAATAGGAACTTTTTGGCTTATTTTAATGAGTTATAAACGCAGCAGAAGTTTGGAACCCTATTTTAGTAACACCCTGTATGTACGACTATATTTTAATTCTACACTTGTCAAAGTTCACCCACCCCTTCGTTTTCGAGAAAAAAGGCAAACACTTTTAAATTGTTTTAAAATTATTAGTAGGAGCTGTTCCCTTACTAATTCTTTCACATACATTGTAAAAAAATTGTATACTTACATGTGTCTGTGTTAACCTTTATGAAGGCAGTAAATACAACAAAAATAATATTTATTGAAATCAAGGATATAATAACCCTGGGTTGTACTTTAAATCTATGTCCGAAAGTTGTCGCTAGTAACATAGTCGCTATAGAGGGTAGAGTTTGGAATATCAGACTTCCTGACACGAAATATTTTTCAAGGGTCGTCTTATTATTCAGATCTACCGTGTCCTTTGCAGGGTCTCTAAATTTATACATCCAGTACTACAAAAAATAGAGAGTGAATCAATATTTTTCCAGTGATTCTAATGTCTCATTATAAAAAAATAACCACTTTTATACATCCGATACCGTAAAAAATAGATAGGTACTTTCAATTAGCAATAGATTTTACCCTTGGGGTAAAATTATTCTTAGCAAAGTTGAGCTATATGGGAGTAACTCAGTTTTTCAAATTTAGGCAAGTAAGACATAATTCCTTATTTATTTATTTATTTTGAATGAGAGACAAACAGGTTACAGGCAACCTATTATACATATATGCTCATATAAATCTTTTAACACATATTTAACTACTAATTTCTAAATAAAACCGCAGCAAAGGAGCTGGGTAATTAGAACCAGAACAATCAATTTCAAGCAAAGTCTATATTGCGGATTAAATTTTATTGATGAGGTATCAAAAATGTCTGTAGATATCCGATGTTGGTGTTTATTGAAAATATTACACAATCACTTATCAAAGTACTAGAACTGACGAAAATTTTTTTTTAGGTGTATTTACATTTATCTGTGATAATTGATAAAGGTTGCCTCCGCTCAGCAGTTTATGTGAAAATGTTAATTAATTTGCATCTAATTATTCTATTTTCCAACTTGCAGATCCTAAAGTGTTTACGCAATGACTCATAGGAAGCAAACCCGGGACTAACAATTATACATCCACATTCTAAATGACTACGAATGAGGGTATAAAATAAATATAAAATAGAATTAAGGTTCCTAAAATTACCTGTTACTCTTTTAATGAAACCCAAGGGTTTATATGAATCATTAGTTAATTCTTTCACATTGTTTTTAAAATTCAAATTAGGTTGATTCCTAGATTTTTGGAATAATAAATTCTACACCGAATATTATTATTCATTGTATAAACATAATGTTCAGGCGTACGTGCTTTACTAAACGTCATGACTACATTTATCTAAATTGAAGGGCAATTTGTTTTCTACAGGCCAATCATAAATTAGATTTAGGTATATCATTTTATATTTGTAAAAATCATTGACATACATTGGCAGGCTGATGTTGTACTTGTTGCTAAATCATTTATAAAAATTAAAAACGTAATGGTCCCAAATTTGTACCTTGTGGGACGCCAGAATAGGCCAGATATATCTCAGAATTAGTACTCTAATAACAAAAAAATTGTCTTCGTTTCCGTAAATATGTTGAGAAGAAAATTATTAGATGCTCAAATCAAGTGCATGTAATTTGGAAAGTAGTATGTCATGATTTACCCGATCAAAAGCAAAGTCATCCTTTTTCCCTCACTGAAAGTTAGGTATACTAATTTTATTAACAAAAGTAGCTAAATCAGTTTCTACTGAACTGGAACGGAAAAAAAACATGTTGAATGACAATCAGAATTATTGTAACATTACATGTGTATCTTTTCATAAATGACAAATTCAAAAAATTTTGCTATACAGTTTAAGCCAGTAATGGGTCTCTAATTTTTTACCAAATTCTTATCATCTTTTTTGTGTATAAGCGTTATCCTAGCCATTTTAGAATATTTTGGTTATGTATCACTGTTTAACGATTTATGAAAAATTATTAGTAATGTATATAAAAGAATATCTTATCTTATCACAATTGTCTCTTTTTCTATATAGAGATATCGAATTTTTAACACTTGTATTAAGTTTTGCTACCATACACACATTGTATTAAAATAAAGATTATAAGTACTCATAATTTTAACAGATTATTTCACGCAGCACTATAAATAAATAGTGATAAGAGAAAATCGGCATTTTATTTTTGTGGTTTGAGAAATCAATTGGAGCAAACAAAATATAGGATTTAGATGAAATTCAAAGGAGAATCTATGTGGCCACTTTTACTATTTTTGCTAATTATAATAACCAACATATCAACATATCCATATATGGCCTTAAACTAAAAAGTTGAAAAAATTAGTCCAATTAATTAATGTACAGGGTGTTTTTACGATGACTTTTCAAAAATTGTTAAGAGTAAAGTACCTTTGTTTTTAAAAATATCAAAAATATTTACTTAAGAAAGTTATTGAGAATTAAAAGTTATGACAAATTGTCAATTTTCCATTTGATTGGTCAACTTTGTTTTTTTTTTACTTTCAAGAAGACGACACCCAACGCATTCAACGCGAATCATTCGAGAATGGCTAGATGGTCAATTTCCTGGGGGGTGGATTGGGCGAAATGGCCCAATTCCTTGACCTCCTAGAAGTCCTGATTTAACTCTAATGGACTTTTATATATGGAGTTATCTCAAGCAGAAAGTCTATGGGTCCTCGTTAAATAACGATTTATTTGAATTGAAACAAAGAATAAAAGATACAATTAATGCCATCCCCATTCAGAAAATCCAAAACGCCTACACAGAATTTACCAAGCGCGCTGAGCGATGTGTAATTGTTAGAAGCAACACGTTTAAATAACCATTATATTATTTATTTATTTATGTTTATTATATTAGTTTCGTTTTTTTTTTCTAATATATAATTAGGAATTTGTACTTTGTGCTTGTGAAAAATATAAAAGGCAAAGTTGGCCAATGAAAGTGAAAATTGATAATCTGTCATAACTTTGAGTTCTCAATAACTTTCATAAGTAAATATTTTTGATATTTTTAAAAACAAAGGTACTTTACTCTCGACAATTTTTGAAAATTTGTCGTAAAAACACCATGTGCATTAAATTAATTAGACTAATTTTTTTAACTTCCTAATTTAAGGACAAGCAGAGATGATGCCCAGCAGCTCAAATTTCAACTCGAAAAATTTTTGTCATTTACACCCCACGTGCACTCAATCCGTGGACACACTGTATATACGAGTATATATAAAAAATGAAATTGAAATTGTCGATTTCAACTTTATATTTATGGTAGTATTCTATAACATGTTCCAGCGACTGTAAGCGATGGTTTTTAAGAATTTTTTAATAAATGTAATCAACAATATTGCAAAAAGTATTATTCAGATTTACTTAAAACCTCAGAAAAGCAAATATAAATATTTCTGTAAACGTTATGCATATAACTATAAATTTAGAGTTCAGTAAGAAAACTACAGCATACTCGAGTTACATTTCATTTTATATTGTATATTTGGTCAAAGCGTAATACCTAATATGATAATACTAACAACATAACAAACATAATATCAATCATTTATAAGTTTAAAATAGTACTTAAATTAATACCAATATAATTATATCTGCAACTGAATGTAAAATTGTATAGATTACATAGATAATAATCGCATAAATCAAATATACCTGGTGTTTCAGGAGGAATAGTCAATACTTTGGTATGTTATAATATCGTTTATTTTTAACGAAAAAGTTCATATGAATGTGTGTCCAAATCACAATGGTTACTGGCCATTTATATTTGTTAGATTTTTGCAAGCATTTTGCCAATTATGTTAAATTTTCAATTATGATAGGTTGGTTTAGACAAATCTCCCAGACAAAATTTTTTGTTGCATTTTTATAACCCATATTTTAGATGATCTAAAAATATTCAAATTTCTTTCATACACAGTTTTTGACCGTTTTAGATGTCTAATAAATGTTATTAGTGCGATGTGATTATTAGCCTAGCTATAAATAGGTTACTTATGTATTTATTAAGTCAATAATTAGGTAACATAAAAGAAATTCTGCATTCGAGTTATTTTATTTATTAAATTATCTATAAGTATATAAGTAATTATTTAGAACTTACATCGTTAGCTGTCATGAAGAAAGTCAAAGGAAGCGCATTGAGCGCACCAAATAGTAAACTTAAAGTGTGTACCATGTACAAAGTATCCTTGGGCTTGTGTTTGTCTTTACTTAACTTATCCACCAAACCATCAGGTTTCGTTATGGAGATCAAGGATACTGAAAATATTATTTAGGATTAAATCAACAAGAAGTTTTTCAGATTTTGATGTTACCTCTCCTCAGAACATCGGACATCTCTTGCAAGTTATCCATCTTTACTGGTGTTCAGCTTCGCAGTAATAGCGGAGCTTGAAATAAAAACTGTATATATAAGATAATGCGCGATACTTAAAATCCTATTGTGAAGTGGGTGCTTTTTGAAACAATGTTATATGCGCAATTTACGTTACAATCCGTAATTACCCATGAATTACATGATTATAAATTTTGATTACAAAAGATATACCGTCAAACGGTGTGAAATCGATCAAAAAATTACGTTATTTTTTTTTCAAATAATTAAAAAACGAACAGTTGCATTTTGATGGAATTTAAAACATACCTTCGTAAATCATTAAGCTGTTCACCGCTCACCGAAGCAAGGCCGTAGGCACGGTAGTTTTTTTAATTTTTGGTTAAAGAGTAATCGACTTCACCCTGAACCCCGAGGTATAAAACTACAATTTTCTCACTTTTGAACCGTTTAGGGTGAAGTCGATCAGTAAAAAATAGAAAACATATACCTATTAAACATTTGCAACAAGTTTGAGACTAAATTTTGCAATAAAACGCAATAAAAAGTGAAAATAAACGTTTGCTGCTTTACACAGCCGATTATTTCGATATCATATAGAGATATAAAAAGTACACTTGAGTGAAGTTAGCCATAAAAGTTATCCATAAAATATATAAATTCGCAGACCAAATTCTGCACACAAATAGATAATTTTATCAGTTTAGGACAATAAAGGGCACATCTCTGGAACATCCAAAAAACAATTGTGTTCAAAAACTACAGGGTGTGCAGCTTCTCCGTCCATTATCATATTGAAATACTCGTAATAAAAGTTGTACAGAAGCATTCGCATCCGGACAAGCAATTTTAATGACAGGATTACAGAAGATATATCGTTTGATAACCCTGAACACATACTTTTCGAAAAAATTACAAGGTGGACCCTCAATAGATTTAATTAAAAAAGGTTTTTACTATCACCTCCTATCCCGGACAAGCCGATTTAAGTACCTAGGATGACAGAAGGCACTTCATTTGATAACCTGGGACCCATATTTTTCGAAAAAAGTACATGGTGGATCATCCAAAAAGTTATCCATAAATTTGTGTTCCTACACGGTATAACAAAATAATGTCTTGTGAAACTATCGATCCCGGACAAGTCGATTTAAGGGCCTAGGATGACAGAGGATACTTCATTTGATAATCCTGGACCCATATTTTTCGAAAAATGTACATGGTGGATCATCCAAAATGTTATCCATAAATTTGCGTTCCTACACGGTATAACAAAATAATTTCTAGTGCCACTATCGATCCCGGACAAGTCAAATTTAGGGCCTAGGGCCTAGGATGACAGAAGATACTTCATTTGATAACCCTGGACCCATATTTTTCGAAAAAAATACATGATGGACCATCCAAAAAGTTATCCATAAATTTGCGTTCCTACACGGTATAACAAAATAATTTCTAGTGCCACTATCGATCCCGGACAAGTCAAATTAAGGGCTTAGGATGACAGAAGACACTTCATTTGATAACCCTGGACACATATTTTTCGAAAAAAATACAGGGTGGACCATCCCAAAAGTTATCCATAAATTTTCATTCCTACACAGTATAACAAAATATACCGTGTGAACATGTGGCGGCCCGAAGATATGTGAAATTGTACCCAACGAGATTACCTAATTAAAAACCATTCAGAAATCTTTACAATCGCTTAGGAGGATCTGGATCTTTTCTACCAAAAAGTAACCATGGTACTTCAAAATCTATCGGTCGATGAAGAAGAGAAAATTTTACTACTCGTACTCGTCGGTTAAGTGCAGGGGTAAGCCAATCGTCCATTTGTAGAATTTTGAAAAAAGAATTGCTCCATCCATGTCATTATACTCCGGTTCAGCAGTTATTGCCTCAAGATTTATCAGCTCGCCTACAATTTGCTCGGTTTATACAAAATAAGCAAACGGAAAACCCAGATTTCCTCAATAAGATTTTATTTACTGATGAGGCGACATTTACTAGACGAGGAGTTTTCAATTGGAAGAACAATCATTCCGCATGCTGTAAAAGAAAAACATTTTCATCATGAGTTTAAGGTGAATATTTGGTGTGGTATAATTTCTGATTTTTTCATAGGACCTTTTGAATTATCACCCAATCTAACTAGACCTCATTTTTCAATCTTTCTTCAACATAATTTAAACGAGAGGGAGAGAGAGTATAAATACTTATTCTAATTCGGATACTGCAATATTGACGGAGTCATCATAATTCTTTGCGATTTAATGATCGTAGGTGTATGTTTGAATTTAACATTTTTCTTGTGTTGTTGCGGCATAAGTTTCGTCAATTTCGCCATGCTCGAGATAAACTTCCGGTAATATCCTGTTAAATCGAGAAATGATTTCACGTTGACAATATCATCTAAATATACAATGCAAATCTTATTAGTTAATCCTCTCAGAACATTATCCATAACTCTCTAGAAAGTGTAAAGTGTTCCTTTTAATCCGAAGGGCATTCGTGTGAATTCACGGTGATATTCTTCTGTAGAGAACGCTGTTTTCTTGACATTATTTTCATGTATTTGAATTCGATGGAAACCTGAATTTTAATCAAATTGGTAAAATATTGCGCTTTTCCTATTCATGAAATGATTATCGATAGTCATTTGTCAACATTTTCGTTTTTTTGATGCTAAGCTTTTTTGGGACAATCCAAACGGGACTTGAATAAGCTCATATTGAAGGTTGCCTTGACTAAATATTTTTTCTGTTTTGTATATGAAGATATCTATAACTTTCGGTGTAGACTGATTTCACATGCTTGCGCTTTTCAGGGACACTCCAACATTTTACTGTACGGTTTCAATCAGCTATCACTCGACAGTGGACTGATAGCTTTAGATCTGTCACTCATAAAAACGAACAAAAATGTAGATGTTTAAAAAATTTTGGGCGCTATCCTGACTGCGTCAGCCACGTTTTTTGAAAAACAATTTTTTAAATATAGATTTAAACATTTCTTTTTTCTAAAAGAGAACAATGTGAAGAAATGATTTGTACTAAATAAAAGATCGAAGTGTTTAAGTATTACTTGCTGCATTATCATTTAACTGTGCAAATCAGCATTTTTGCGTGTACAGTGTCGTACTGTAACTCGTTTATCAATAATAGTTCTTGTTTCTCAAACTACGTATCATAAATGGTGTAGGTATACGTCCCAGGTAACGGAAAGGAAATGGAAAGACTACGGAAAAATTTATAGATTGGCCTGAAATAACATGCAACTACCAATTTCAAAATTTCCACCAAACTGTTGTAGGATAGGGGAAATATCTAAGCATGCATTGTTATTATTATCGATCATATTAAAAATTCATTAATAATATTATTAGAATTCATTTTGTTATTTGCTTCTGTTGTTTATTCTGTATGGCATCTCGTACGCATGGAACAGGCATACTACGAATAACTTCCAGTAAACAGCTGAAATGAAAACTGGGAGGGTAAACCAACTCTACATTTTTTTTAAATATTTTTGTCTGTTAATAAATAGGTAACTTATTTGAGTTCTGACTTTGTACTACTGTTGATCTTTATATTAAAGAATCCGATATTACAAACTGATTGCTAGATGTGCTTGTCGCAGTTATAAATAAATCAATTAATATGTTGAATAATAAACATTTTAGAATTTTATTTTTGGCTTTCCTTTCACTTTTGTAAATTATGTATTTGTATAGTCTTTCCGAAGTTAATTGAACATGTATAAAAACGTCTAGCAATAAAATTTAATGACTTTCATAGGCGTCCCTAAAAAAGTTTTCTGCTAAAGGTAAAAAATTCTAATAGGTAATTTGTATATAATCTGTACAAAATTTCTATTATATGTTCATTTGGCCAACAACATTTTAATTATTTATGTCCTCAAACAATTTTATTATAGTGATGGTAAATACTAATAATATTAGTAAATCCTCCCCTCTTATTTGTCCCTTTCGCAATTGAATATGAATAATTAATAGAAGGTGCCTATAATAAATTAAAATTATCTGAATCACACCAAATTCCGCGTTACTGCACTGCACTGCTAGGCAATTTGTCATCCACTTGTCAACAACTGAGATTTATTGCCCAGTTGCTCATTGCAACTGTGTTATACGCAGTTTATCATGGCAGTAAATACAACAAAAATAGCATTTACTAAAGCCAACGATATAATAATCCTGGGACTTTAAATCTAAGTACGAAACTTGTCGATAATAACATGGTAACTATAGAGGAAATAGTTTGGACTGTCAGACTTCCTGACACGAAACATTTTCCAAGGGTTGTCTTATTATTCAGATCTACCGTTTCCTTTGTAGTATCTCTAAATTCATACATCCAGTACTATAAGAAATAGATGCATCCAGTAAGTAATATAAAAAGTAGATTTTACCCTTCGGGTAAAATTATTTCGAGCAAAATTGTTGTTGCAAAAATGAGATTTATGCATCTCAGTTTTACTAAATGTTGGTCTGTAAATTTTATCGAACGGATAAAATCGTTTAAGAAAATATGTGAGGTCATTATGAGGGTTTCTAATAATTACGTCAAGTTACAATTCATATTTTAATTCATAGGAAAAATTTACACAAGCGAGATATAATTCCTTATCTCAAGTGTGTTGTTTTTTCTATACAGAGATATCGAATTCTTAACAGTTGTATTATATAAATTTGCCATTTCATTGCAATGAAATGCATATTTTGAGTGCTCATAATTTCAACAAATTATTTGAGGCGAACCTATAGTTGGATTTGGATAAGAGAAAAAATTGGAGCAAATTAAAGAATCTAGATGGAGTTCAAAGGAAAATTAAAATAATTTTTAACTAATTATAATAAATAACATATCCACAAATATGCTATAAATTAAATTAATGAAAATCTTTCAAATTTCCGCATATTCGAATAAAAATATTAATTTATTTTAAGAATATCGATTACAATTTTATATTTAATCTTATTCGAGTTACATTCTATTTTATATTATAACATACAAACATACTGTTAATTTAACAAGTAACACGAGTAATACTTAATATTTCTTAATTTCTGAATTACCTCTACATTCTATTTAAAAAAAACCTGCAGTGACATCATATCCTGAACACGACTAGCACCACCTATGCATGCGTCACAGCAAAAAGTTCGAAACAAAAAAGAACAAAATCGACCTGTTCCCACATTTTGCAAAAATACGTAAGTATTATATTAGATTGAAAAACACTGTTTCATACGAAGGGTACAGGAATAAAAGAGGGATTGTCACATTTATGAAATATTCATTTTTAATATTATATCTTACCTGATAAGCACAAAACAAATAAATTTTACAAACTTTTTCAGCTAAGTATATGAAAATATATTTCTGAAACAGAAGAACTAGAGAAAACCTAAAATATATTTGTATTTTTTTGTAAATAAATAAATTGGTATGGTAAATTGAGAAATTTGATTGATTTTATATATTTTATTGCAGTGGTAGTGGACTGTAAATTTGTGTGTGCATCCAACTCTAGCTCTCGATATGCACTATCTTTTAGATTCTAGAAATTGGTTATATACATATGAGTAACTAAATATTATTTTTTATTATTTATTTACTCATATGGCTATATACGAGTAGTTGGACGTGCGCAATAAATAGATATACCCTGTCCCAGTGTCAGCGTACAAAAATTTACCAGGGGGTAGACCAGATCAAAATAAAGTTAAAATTCTTATAAAATATTTTTCTGCGATGCACTCTCACTGAGTTACAGGGTGTTGTTTAGAAAAAAAATAATAAAAACTTTCCGCAATAATTCAAAAATCCTTTCCGGGAATTAAGTAATTTTTTCGAGAAGTGTACATCTATTAAAGGTCATTAAAAATACAAGGTGCTTATTTCGATCTGACTCCAGGGGCGGTCTAGGCCAACTTATCCTCAAGGTTATGTCTTCATCACTTTTGCATATAATAGTTTTATGTAATTTGATTAAGTTTTCCTGAATCTGCAATCGATTCTGAATAAAAAATGTGCTCTTGTTTCATAGCTCAAAAATGAACCATTTTCGAGTAAATTGGGTCTAAAGGATCGTCTGCATTAATTCGTAGAAAAATGCATGTAAAGATTTTATTTGTTATTATCTAGTAGGTACCTATCATTATAAAAAACAAAGTTGTTTACAAGCGTACATGTCAAAATTAATTACGGTACTCGAACTTACGAGAAATTAAGTTTACAAAACACACAAAATATTAAGTATTAACAAATTTTTCAACAACGAATATGTCGATATGATACTTGTCTACGGTTTCTGTCATGGATATTCAAATTCAATTTTTCCAAACAGGAGGCACTTCATGCACGTATTCCAACCAGTTTTCCAAAGAATTCGTGAGACCGGGAGTTTTAAAATTGGAAATACCAGAATAAGAGGTAATTTGGAAGATGCAAGCATTTTAGAAGAAAATGTAGTAGCTGCTGTTGTTGATGATTCTTCCACCAGTGTCCGAAGAATATCAACGCAAGAAGGTAGGTATTCCACGAAGCAGCGTCTGGAGAATTTTAAACCGAGAAGAACTGCACCCATACCACCTACATAAAGTACAAACTTTGCATTCTGGTGATTTCGAAAAAAGGATACAATTTTGCAGGTGGTTGTTTTGATATCCATCAAAAATTATTGTGGGGTGAAGAAACTATCTTTACCAGAAATGCTATAAATAATTTAAAAAATTTTCATGATTGATCCATTAAAAATCCGCATGTGATACAACCCTCCGCGTTTCAAAGAAAATTATCCATAAATATCTGGGGAGGAATCTTCAACGGAGTCATTCTGCCTTCTTAAATTATTGTAGACCGTTTGAATTCAGAAAGATACACGGATTTTTTAGAAAATATAAATCTTTCCGGTATTGCCAAATTTCTTCAGTCACTACTAAAACGATATTTTTTTTAAATGGCAACACCGTATTTTTTTAACATAATTTGAAAAACCTTCAAATTCTAAATAGAAAATTTTACGTCGCGTTTCTTTATTGTATTGAGTAGCCGTTTTAGAACAATCAGCAAAAACACCTAAAATAATCTGTAGTCGGCAGGAACTAAAAGAAACTAATATAGCAATAGTAGGTCTTGAAAATTAAACAAAAATTGCGTTGTTTGGAAGGAGCATCATTATTATGCTGCTATTGTGTTATTTGACAGCTGTTTATTTGAATGTGTATAAAAACAACGTTTTAATTCAATTGCTAAGATAAATCAGTTATTTAATCCACAAGAGAAAATTGAATGAATTTTTCTTCATATTGGTGACTACTCCAATAAGTAAATGTGACATAACAGTTTCTATTTAGAATTTGAAAGTTTGTCTAATTATGTTAAAAAAATAAGGTGTTGCTTTTAAAAAAATATTGTTTTAGATGCTATTGCAGAAATCTGACAACACCAAAAAGAATTATTTGTAAATTTTTATTTATGAAGTTATTTCCTACAACTTTGCATTTGGAAGGACTAGTCTATCACTTCAAATAAAAAAGTTGGCCTATGTCAGGTTTTAAAAAAATAGCACTGTATTTAATATTTTGTATGGCTGGTGCGTAGACATGCCGCCCGCCTTGAAATGTCTCAGAATTTCAACAAATACATATTGCCATCAGGCATCGACATAAATAGGTACAAATACCAATCTATCGAGAAACAGCTCGTTTGACAATAATACCATCACTGCACTGCACATTACCAACACGACAAACATTGTCATCTCCGTAAAATAACTCACGTAGACTTCCCAGCTTCCAGTTGAAGGTTGATCGATTATCTTCCTTGATGATGACCAATCTGCCAGTCTTTTCCAAAATTGTTGTACCAGTTGTTGTATATGTTGATATTTGTTAAGTCCTGAAGCAGGAATCTCCATCAAATATGGAATTGAAGTTAACGATTTACCAATTAAAAAATGAACCGGTGTTAAGGAATTTAAATCATTATGGTCGTTAGAAAGAGGACATAACGGTTTGGAATTAAAGATTGATTCTTTCTGCGTATATCCTAGAATTCTCTTTAAATGATTTTTTTACTTGTTTTATATTTGATTCCCAAAGTCCTCCAAAATTGGGAGCTCGCAGAGGTATGAAGTACCAAGAAATACTCAGATTTGCAACATTGTCACCAATAACAGTTGATTCAGATTTTAAAAAATTCATGATTTCATTATTAGCACCCTTAACGGTTGTGAAATTATCTGAATATAAATTAGAAGATTTTCCCCTCCTTTCCATGAAACGTTTTAAACAGGTTAAAAATGTATCTGATGTTAAATCAGAAACTAGCTCTAGATATACCTACGCATTTTGTGTTCATAGACACATACTTATAACTTATATAAAAGTTTAGCATTTCTATCCTTCTGTCATTACAGGACCTGCATAATCTAAACCGGTATTAGTAAAAGGCAAACATTCAGTTATTCCATAATATGGTAAGTTACCCATAATATATTCAGATGCAATTGGTTTAATTTTAAAACAAACTTCACATTTTCTAGTAATAGATTTAGCTAATTTTCTGCCACTTATAGGCCAATAATTCTCGCGAATAGAATATAGCAATTGTTGTGGACCACAATGAAAAAGTTGTTCATGTTCATATTTCATTAAAAGTTTTATCAACTGATGGTGATTTGATAGCACGATAGGATGTTTTTCTGATATATTTCATTAGATAGTTTTAAACGACCTCCAACTCTTATTAAACCTTGTTCGTCAATAAATGGATTGAGACATGATAATCGACTAGAAGTCTGTAGAGGTTTATTGTTCTTTAAGTTTATATAGGTATTCGAGATAGGGAGATTCTAATTAATTGGATTAAAGCATTTTGTAATTCACTTGTGACAAAATACCTATGTGTACCTGTGAGTTTTAAGCACATTAATGTATCTATTTTACGAAACACATGTTGGTTGTTCTTAAATACTTCCAAATCCTTATAAATAATAATTGTAATAAATTAATTTGAAGTTGTTCATTTTTATAGTATCTATTAAATAGTACACAAGGGTCTGATTAGGTCTATACAATTTCAACTACGACAATTTGTTGCGGGTTGCCTAAATATGTGACGTCACACCAAAATAGTCTATTACCACTCGTTTTACGACAACTGTACAGGTAAAAAAAAATGTTATCCCCTGATTGACCAAAGCCATGGGGCGCAACTCCTTCCATGAGCTGTGCTAAATTTTGTTATTGTTTGTTATGCCACAAAAAACATGAAACTTAGACGTTGATACTAAAAAAAACTTTTAAAAATCATTGAGAAATTCCAAATAATATTCTCATTTTCTTTACACTGTATCTCATAAACCGTCAATTTTGATATCAGGCATGTTTGGTCCATTTGTCTTATTTTAGTCTGTAGTATTTCTAGATCCCAGACTTTTAATGAATCACCCTGTATCAAAAAATACAATTTTCTATAACTATGCAAATGGCTTTACACTGTAAATGTTTCTATTTTGGTTCTGCATAATGGACCCATTAAAAGTATTAAGTTATTAGTGCTCCTTTTTGCAGCATGGTAATTCTACTACCGCTGTGCAACGGAATTATATGCTTGCATGCATCTGTATTAATCTTGATGTAAACAGTAAATACAGCAAATATAGTATAGAATTACAATCAGGGTTAAAACAATCCTTGAGTTGACTTTAAATCTATGTCCACGAATTGTCGACAGCAACATGGTCGCTACAGATGGTACACTTTGAACAATGGAAATTACTGAAACAAAATATTTTTGGAGGTTTGTCTTATGGTTCAGATCTACCGTGTCCTTTGCAGTGTTTCTAAATTTATACATCCAATACAACATAAAAAAAATAAATAAATTTCAACTGATGAGTCAGATATATCGGGTGTTCTCCAAGTTGAGTAATTTATTTTACCATTTACCAATTTACCAAAAATCGTTTATATAAAAGTTGGCAAATAAAACAATTATTAAAAATTATTGAAAAAAGTTGAAATTTAATAACTTCATAATACAAACTTGATTTATTGTCATTTTCGATCGCTGCGTTGGAAAAGCATAAATGTTAAACAATCGGTAACAGTTTTGAACAGTTTTTGTATAACTCTCTTCTTCTGCAACTTTTTGGTAAATCGACTTTTTTACGAGTTCTACCAGGTGTTAAAATAAATGACTGAACTTAGAGAACTCCCTATATACATATATACAGTGTGGATACAAATTGTGGAGTATTGCTTATATTTCTTAAAATATTCGTCATATCAAAAACATGTTTTAATAAAAGTGTTAAGGGAAATTATTTCCCGTTTAGTGATATCAAGCAATCTTTCGTAGCACAAAAAATGTGGTTGCCAAGGTAACCGACTTCATTTTTTTAAACGGCACCATATATATTATTTTGGTGAGAATTAATACATTAGACCTTTCTAAATACGATACAATACAATTTTAATGGGATCACATAAGAAAAAAAGTACAGTAAATTCAATTTTTATAATTTTATTTTATGTCCTAAAGTAAGGAGTCAAAAATCAAAAGATCAACGTTTTAGCTATTTTAATAGGATAAATAAAGAAAAATGGAACGGATGTGAACTAATTCATTAAATGTTCAAAATGACGGCCATTATTGTTCAAGCATATTCTTAGTCTCTTTAAAAACGAAGTTTGCCAACGTGTGGTGTCGAATTTGTCATAGCTCGATTCTGATCCTCGCTTTAAAATCTTCCAGATCTACTGGTCTCTCTTTGTAGACTACACTTTTTAAGTAACCCCACAAAAAATAATCACACGGATTGAAATCGGGTGACCTTGCTGGCCATTTAATGGCACCTCCGCGACCTATCCACCTTGCAGGAAACATTTCATTTAGATATTCTCTTATGGCCCTTCCATAATGTGGAGGGGCTCCATCTTGCTGAAACCACATTTGATGAATTGGACCTAGGGCCTCCAAAGCAGGTACAATTTGTTCTCTCAACAAATTAAGATATTTGTCGGCAGCTAGGTTCCCATCAATAAAAAATGGTCCAATAATATTATTTCCTAGTATACCTGTCCAGACATTAATTTTTTCTGGTCGCTGGGTTCGAGTTTCTCGTATCCAGTGAGGATTTTCTTGACACCAATATCGATAATTTTGTTTATTATAAAATCCATGAAGCATAAAAGTGGCTTCATCGTTGAACACAATCTTTTTGCCAAATTCCAAATCCATGTTAAATTTATCTAACATAGTGTTACAAAATTCAACACGTTTTGCAAAATCATTTTGCACAAGTTCTTGAACGAGCTGCATCTTGTATGGATGAAAATTTTCCTTGTGGAGCCGTTTCAACACAGACCAGTGTGAAATGGCTTGCACCCTACCAACTTCCCGACTGGACAAATGTGGGTTCTCTTGTATTAACAGAAGTACACTTAAAGTAGTATTGTCATCAGTAGCTGTTTTTGGCCGCTCTGTATGTAGTTTGTTAAATTTTTTTAACAATTTGGAAACACAAGATTGTGTTATTTGAGGTCTGTTTGGATGAAGTTCGTTAAACAACTCGCATACTTCCCGCTGTGTCCTTTTCCTGTCACCATATCCCCACCATCATTAAAACCTGTATTCTTTCCGTTTCACTTAATTCAAGCGCCATTATAACTTACTAAGTACTTAAGTACACAGAAAATTGAGTAAAAAAGTACGTTTACTGCAACAATGCACACAATTACAAGCAACTGACAGCTAGTGACAGTTTCACATTGTTCTGATTTTGGCATGGCTAACTTGATGTTAATAATTATTTTGATAAACAGTGTCAAAAGCATAATAGAAAACTTAAATTTTTTGTATTTTTTTCTTATGTGACCCCATTAAAATTGTATTGTATCGTATTTAGAAAGGTCCAATGTATTAATTTTCACCAAAAAAAGTATATGGTGCCGTTTAAAAAAATTAAGTCGGTTACCTTGGCAACCACATTTTTTGTGCTACGAAAGATTGCTTGATATCACTAAACGGGAAATAATTTCCCCTGACACTTTTATTAAAACATGTTTTTGATATGACGAATATTTTAAGAAATATAAGCAATATTCCACAATTTGTATTCACACTGTATATAATCAAGTATATTTGATTTAATCGATTCCTTCTGTTCAAGAGCTTTTATTTCACAGAATCTGTTTAGGAAATACTCCACTTATGAAACAATCAATCGCACGTTATAATTTTCACCAAAAATTTGTTAAAATGAGATATGATTCTTTATCATAAGTACTACTCTATTTAATAAAAACATAGAATGACTGTTCAATGTTCATTAATTGTATTAAGTAAATTACTTAGCTTTAGTTTATAATTAAATGAAGGCGAAGTTGTAGATATTAAGTTCAGGATAGTCGATATACACGGTTTTGCAACTAAAAGTTTCCGAGAAAAATTACCAGAGTTGTTGCAGTCGCTGTGAATATATAACTAAGAATTGTGTATCGTACATTTGGGTAACAGCTACTAAAAATACAGGGTGACCCAGTCATAATATCATTAATGTTAATCACGTATTCGGAAGGCCTGATAAAGACAGAAAATCGAAAAACAAAAATTTTTAGTCGACCTTTCAAAGAATTCGCAAATTACCTATTAACTCCTGTTAACTTGGCGCCCTACTTCCCAACAGGGATCACGCCGGCCGGCGGACTATAAAGCGTTCGAATGTCGCCGTGACGTCACTCCGGCATAGCGGTGGGCGCAGCCTAATACTGCTGCACTGAACAGTATGAAAGAGCGAAGGGTCTCGACCACCGCAACTATGAGGTGGAATGACGCATACAGCGACGCCAACCAGACGGGAACGACATCAGGCCGGCGACAGTCGAGAAGGTGAGGGATATCTTGCGGCGACTCAACCCCCACAAGGCACCAGGATGTGACCAGATCGGAAATGGGATACTAAGAAAGTTCCCCCACCAAGGAGTGATAGCGCTGCTCAACCACCTCAACGCCATCCTGAGATTGAGAAGGTTCCCCGCCAGGTAGAGCAAAGGCGACGTCATCTTCTAGAATCTAAAAAGAATCTAACCTTTGCTGCCAGTTAGTCTCTTGCCGATGATAGGCAAGGTAGCAAAGAGGATCATCCTGACCAGACTGCGTGAGAGCGCGGACGAATTGAGAGTCATCCCCAACGAGCAGTTTGCCTACTGCAGCGGACAGTCAACGGATCAGCAGATTCTTAGGTTAGTAGAATATCTGTCCGCAAATTTCAATAGACGAGAATTCACCGTAGCAGCAGGCTTCCTAAAATTCCAGATTGTTTTGCAACAACCATATGTACCACCATCAGCATCTTGGTACCACATTTTTGAATACCAACTATTTTAGCTACAGACTTGTTACTTGATATTTATATTTAAATATCTAAGATAATAATATACAGGACGTTATATTTTGATTCTTCGTTATCTCCACTTCCTTTATAATTCAATTTAATATGCATTATCTGATCTAAAATTGTTTTCTGAAGGGTTTCTATCTTTTGTGAAAGTACGCTGTGTATGGTATTGAATGAGTTGAAAATACGAGGATTTTTATTTTTATTTTTATTAATATAATCGCTCCTGTAAATACAATATAATTCTTGAACTTTCTATATTTTAGTACATTAAAAGCCGAACATATTCCTGTTTTATTCCAAATTACAAATATAATTTCACGTGAGAAAAGAAATCTTTATAATAAGAATCTTATAAATTTATATGTAATATTCATAAGCTTACGAAAAAAAATAAATAACAGCCTGAATGCAGGAGATAACTTTAAGTAGGGGATCACCTATGTCATCATCCTACAGAGACTTTTCTAAAATTCAGAAATATGCTGCCTGCAAAAATACTTTGAAGTATATTCTTTGACGTATTGGTATTTTTTGTCATCTGAAAATCATAAATTATGGCAACCATGCTGATGACACTCAGTTGTATTATGCTTTTCCAACTTATAATTTAATTGATGCAATTAAGACTATTAATATTGATATTTTAAATTTAATTGAAATTACTAAAAAAACATTGCTTAAGTATTAATGCTGCTAAAACTAAAATTATGTTATTTGACCCTCAGAAATATAGAAAAAATATATTTAACTTTTCCTTAATTCTTGATGGTCAACAAGTCTTTTCCACTGAGGAGGCTAAAAATTTAGGTCTTATACTTGACTGCTAAAAGGATGGAAGCGGAGAACCCTTCGACATCCGCCCGGATTGTAACCGGAGAAGCACCCAGTAAAACGAAATTCTCGCCAGTGATCTTGAGGAAAAAGGAAAAGTGGACAGTCGTCAGCCGCCGAATGAACGTCAAGTCAATTAAATTCACCAGGGCCAGGTTGACATGGGAGAGCATAGCCATCCACCCGTAAACGCTTGACAATTATGGACGACTCAAGCGGACGAGGACAGAAAGTATCAAATCAAGGCACAGATGCCCTTAGTCCTCGTGCATGTTTTCCAACATCAGGAGAATATCTTAAAGGTGACGAGGTGCTGCCACCTCGTTGTCCGAGTAGAAGCTCCTCCTGCGTCCCGCTATAGTTTATTTCATTGTTAATTTACAGATTAAAAAAATGCAGGAAATTCTAATTAAAAAGGAATCTTCGGCTGGCGAAAAGTATTCAAACTGGACTCTATTGGTTAAGGAAGCACCTACCCAACATGAGGAAGTGTGAAACACCTCTTTGTGGAGGTTGTGAACAAGAAGACGAGACAGTACCACATGTACTATGTGAATGCACTGCTGTCTCGTCAATAAGAGAATCCGTGTTGAGAGATCGTTGGCCTTTATTCACCAGGGCTAGGTTGACGGCGGAGGGAGAAGCTATCCATCATAGCTTGACGATTCCAGGTGACTCAGGGGAGTGAGGAAAGAGAGTATCAAACCTTTTCCCTGCCAAGCGAGGGGATACTGAGAGTCGTAATCCGAAGGCTACTAGATGGAATTTCCGAGGAGAACCTAGGCAACCCTTAGTGTTCCCCTAGACCAGGAGGATATCTTAATGTGACGAGGTGATGCCACCTCAATGTCCAAGTAGAAGCTCCTCCCGTATCCCGCTATAGTTTATTTCATAATTTAAAGAAAATGGAAGAAATTCTAATTGAAAAAAAATCTTCGCCTGGTGACAGGTATTCAAACTGGACTCTATTGGCTAAGGAAGCACCTTCCCAACATGAGGAAGTGTTAAACACCTCTTTGTAGGGGTTGTGAATAGGAAGACGAGACAGTACCACAATCATGTACTATGTGAATGCACTGCTGTCTCGCCAATAAGAGAATCCGTGTTGAGAGATCGTTGGCCTTTATGGCCTATATTAGAGAGATCCTCCTGAGCAACGTCACCGCCTTTTTCTCTTTAATAAGTTAGTTAACGGCTCAGATAGATTGATCTCCTAATGGAATGAATTACAAGGGCCCAATGGGGCCTAAGTGCTGCAGCTTTTAAGCTACCCCACAATTCCAGATTGCAGCATTAAAAAGGTACGCCAACAAGACCTCCTCTATAATACACTTAGAAGGCATGCGTCACAAATTTTGGGAAGAAAGAGGAAAAGTATTGAAAATTACATTAATTGAATTATAATTTATTAGAAAACTGCTAAATATTAACAATATACAAATCTTAATTAGTATCAGCTTCTTTTGAAGTTTTTCCTTGTCCCCTTTAATTTCAAGGGAACGTATCGTTGTGCAGTGTGTTACAAATCTGCTCACAACTGGGCCTAAGTCAGGTGTAGTGGCTTGGGATAGCGATAACGTGTCGCTAGTGGGTTTCAACCTTATTACTGATCTAGCCAACTATCAAAGGAACAAGACACTAGATAACCCAAGTGAATATAAAAAATTTAACTTAACTTTAACTTACACTTACTTAACTTTGTTGTTAACTTTTCTTACAAAATATATATTTATTTGCAATAATTCTACAAAACATTGGCATTGAAATTGTGGCATTGTTCTAATATAATGCTTAAGCCTAGACCAGGTCTACAAACTTTTGCCTGTAAATATACGAAAATATGTATAAACACAGTTTGGAAACGTATGTAAAAACACTTATAAAGGTGCATGTGTTTTCTGTTTCCCATCGAAAAAGGAAATTTTAAAAACATTTTACTGCAAGCAACTAGTGTGAAATACTTTTATTCGTATATTGCATATTTTGTATGGGCATAAACAGACCAATGCTTTCAATTAAAATTTGAAATCAGTGAATTTCATTCTCAAAAATTTTCACGATGTTGAAATATGTCATCATTTAACGTCTTTTGTTTTTCTGTCTTAAATTCAGAAATATGCTACCTTCTGTAAAAATCTGTATAGCTGCTTCACTTTGAGATATATTCTTTGAGATAGTGAAATCGAATGAATAATATTTTCTGTTGTGGAAACACTCACTACTTTTGTCCTTAAACTTTCATTTGGAGCTTAACAAAAATCATTTCATTAACGTTTGGTTTTATTTGCAAATGTTGTGGATTTGCATCAGGCATTTGTATGTGAACATTGTTTGTAGATCTGAACTAGACTTTAGATCTATCTATTATGCGTTGCCACGTTATATATTTTTCATTTTATTTTTTATTTGAAAGTCAGAAATCATGGCGACCGGTTGTTCTTATAGTCGAGGAAATAAAGCACTAAAAACGGCCTTACCTCTGAAATCTGTGCAGTAAGATGGATTGTGATGCGGTTTTTTGCATTCGATTCATTAGAGCGTCTAGAAAGTTTGTGACCCTATGTAATCAATGAGAAATGAAAATTGCATCAGTATATAAGAAAAATGCATTTTTAAAATTGCATCTTGAAAAGTTAAAATATGAAAAATTTACAACTCAGAAAATATTACCGGAAATGAGTTCAATTTTACTACTTCTGATGCTTTAACGAATCGAATGCAAAAAACCGCATCACGATCCATCTTACTGCACAGATTTCAGAGGTTCAGTGCTTTATTTCCTCGACTATTATAATGAGTGGGATGACGGAATTGAATGCTCGAGATTATTCATTATCATATTATAAACATTCGTGCTTCTTAAGTTTTTTAATTAATGTCATCCATTTTGGTGGACAAAATGTTTATATTACATGAATACGATTTACGATTGTATCCTAATTATATGTACTGATAAAGGATGCCAAATTCTTGCGACGTCGACGTTGTGACATCGTACTTCGCCAGAACAGTATGTTTCTGTCTTTCTCCACTACATACCTATATATCACAGAGTACTTAATGTAAAAAACACTTTTTAAAGATTTTCTGATAAGTTGTTTAACTCTTACCAATTAACGTAATTGGTATTATATACAACTTGTGATGTATATACAGGGTGGTCCCGAGGTAATGGGCCAAAATTCATGGGTAGATTGCCCAAGTAAAAATATTGCGATTTAGCCGAACTTACCTTAGTCCAAAAGTTGATAGTTAAAGAGATACAGGGTGTTAAGTGTAAAATATTATTTCAGTTTTTTTAAATTTATTCCTTAATGCACAACTCCAATCCTCACAAAATTTTGGGGATTGGAGTTCTTGAAATCTGTTCACATTTTGGTTAAAGTTCATAGATGGCGCTAGCTGCAGTAGAATGAATGTGTTAAAAACGACATAACCTTTTTGTACTTTAAGGTATCTCATCTTTCTTATTTCTCAACTTTTTTTACACAAAAAAGGTATACTTTATTAAAGTAGCTATCTCGCACCGTTTTCAAGATATTTGGCTTTGAAACTTCCAATGCTGTTGCATTAAATTACAATTAAGTACCTACAGGTATTATTAATTTAGCGGTAAAGTTTCTTAAGTAGGATTTGGACGAAAATCATATAATTAACGTCTTCCACTTGTCTTATTGCTGTCATTTGTATGCTAATTTCTATTAAGTATTATTCGTATCTAATTAAAATTACATCTTAGCTTACAAATTAAATTGTATACTCGTATACATAAATGTGAGATAGAATGCCGAGGTTTTCGTTTTTGGAGTTACATGAAATCAGTTGTTTATGGAGAAACTATAAACACTTGAGAAGAACTTTAGTAGCAGGTTTTAAATATTGCAAAGTCATTTCGCATTAAGGATTTATACTTTAAAATAAGACAATCTTTTAATAAACGTGTTGATAAATATATTGAAATTAGAGGTGGACATTTTGAGCAATTATTGTCAAAAAGGCATATTTTTTACTAATGTTTACTATTTTAAAGGTAAAGGTAAAGGGTGGGGGGATACCCTTAAGTACAAAAAAGTTATGTCGTTTCCAACACCTTCAATCTATGGCAGCTGGCGCCCTTTATGAACTATAACCAAAATGTGAACAAATTTCAATTCCTCTATCCAAAGAACCCCAAACCCCAAAATTTTGTGTAGATATTTGCATTTATTACGAAATAAATGGAAATAAACTAAAATAATATTTTATATTTAACACCCTGTATCTCTTTAACTATCAATTTTTGGACTAAGGTAAGTTCGGCTAAATCGCAATATTTTTGCTTCGGGAATCCACCCATGAATTTTGGCCCATTACCTCGGGACCACCCTGTATAGAAAATCCGTAGTTCAGCTGAAGAAAACGTTTGTAAATTACTCTATTGCTCCGACCTAGAAGTAATGAGAAATTATTGAAAAGTTTAAAAGGTACAGCTGATTGTGAGTCAAGGTCGATGAGTAAATAGGCATAGTCTATAATATCACAGTATACGAACAGCTAGTAAACTAGCGGGAGAACTTACACCCGCAGCTACTCCTATGGTACTAAGCAAGAGCAAGTAGGCCACGTCTACTTTTTCCTTTGCGAGTCTAAAAAAAATTTGTATAACATTTCTTCTACTTTCTGGACTGTCTTTCTTGAACTTACCGCGGGATGCTGAGAATGGAAGCGTTAATTATGAATCCGGAAGTCACAAAATATAATACGAGGACCAGAATGTACTGCCAGTCGTGTGGCAGTAGAACTGGAAGGTGGCTCCTTGGCTGCGCGTTACAAAACCACACCAGAGGTACCAAGACTATCATCCTGAGAATGACAAAGCCTACTATCCAGGGACCACTAGATTTCTATAAACGAGAATTTGTTGCTAATGAGTATTGCATTACTGAGTATCATTTTAAAAATATTACCGTGATTATGGGCCGAGACAATAACCTTCCAAACTGTGAACACGATTCAGTAAACAAGAATGTAATGGTAGGTACAAAGTACATATCTAAAAATGAAGAAATAATTATTTAATTAGAAGTAACAGTAAAAGTAGGTAATAATAGTATATACTTGCAACACTTACATAGATACATGTCAAACAATTTGTTTAATTAACTAATTAATTATTGAAAAAAATTGCTGAAAATAATTCAAAAACTTCAATATTTTAACTCGAAACTGGCGTCTGATACATTCTCAATGAAAGAAATGGGTGTTCTTAATGGTTTTAGAGGCGTTGGAATATTATCAGAGAGGGTGCTCAGCTTAAAACATAATCAATAGATTTAATGACAAAAATTAAGAAGGATAGCTCAAGAGATTGACGTTAAAAAAGTTAATTCTATTTTAAGGATATATCCGAAAGCAGAAATAATGGCATAGCATATTTTTAATACATTCTAATCTAATTAATCATCATCCTTTTCCCAACTATTGTAGTTCGGCAAAGCAGCATTTAAAGGCCTATATCTCATGTTATTGAGTTCCGGATAGAGGTAAATTATTTAAATAGTAAAATTTAATAAATAAAGTATCAGATTATAACGCTAAAATCTCCATAACTAATACTGCGGTAGAAAATTTCATTTCTCTCTGGAATAATAATTTTTTTTTACTTAAGTATCATTAAGGCTTTTTAATAATTATATAAAAAGTTCCCTAGAACATTTTTCGTATTGAAAGCAAAACTTAAATATTCACAATTATAGTGCAAACACGATTCACAATTTCTCTATGTTCATATAAACAAATGGAAAATATTGAGGAGGAAATAACTTACATTACTATTTATCAAAACATACTTACTAACGAATTAATTTAATAATTTCATTCATTGAAGAGTTGTTAATATCACATAAGTGTGCAATGCTATTAAAATTTTTACTCATTATGTATAGTGGTGACTTCAGATGGATATTCTCTTTTAGTGCCAAATATTTTAAAAATCTCCTTTGCACTCTTTCTACTGCGTAAACATGAGAAATGTATGAGGGGTACCAATTCAAACATCCGTATTCTAACTATATACGTATAAGAGAAAAATATAAAATTTTCAATAAATTAATGTCCTTAAAACTTTTACAGTTTCTGACATTTCATTGCCTCCGAAACTTTGAGGTTTATATGAATATTAAATGACAGCTGATGATCAAAAGTTATTCCGAAATCTTTGACTGATGTGTAGTGTGACAGTATATTATTGCCAATGACATACTCATATTTATAAAAAAACTGTTTTTTTTGTGAATATTACTATTTTACATTTCGATGTGTTAGTATATTTTTAAACCATCCGCAAAAAATTTTGTGCGACTGTATAAGGTAGCTTAAATCATCAATGAACAAAAGAAAGAGCAAGGGGCCAAGTTTGGACCTCCGAGGAACTCCAGATGTGGTTAGATATTTATTACAGTGAATTCCTTAATAAGATACTAGTCCACGGGCCCACGTACAAAAAAAAATTATTACCAGTAAGCTGTAACTTTGCGTGCAGCTTAAGTTTGACGAGTCTCCCAAGATTTGACTACGAGGAAAATTCAACTGTGGTTTTCCCGTGATTTACAGGAAAACATGTCAATCTGGCATAAACATGGAATGTTATGACCAGCACTTTTTTTTAAGTTTAAATGAAAGATATATATTTTTTAAACCCCCCAAAAAATTTGTCCGACAAAAATTTTGCCATTTTGAGTTTGTCCACCACCCCAAATATGTTGATTTGGTGACATTATGATTGGTGACAACCAGCAAGCTGATTTTTCTGGGAGCGTTTGGTAATAAGATTTGAAATGAAAGTATCTTATTGTCCGACAAAATTCTTGAGAAGTTTTTGCAGTCCGACGCCCCGAAGATGTCGATTTAACGGCAACCATGGTTGGTTATTACTAGCTGTCGGACAAAAGCGTCATTATTTAGAATAATGCAATATTAATCTGACAATGAGAATTTAATTGTCCGACAAAATTATCGTTTTTTTTTGCTTGTCCAACAAAATTAAACGATAAAATTTTGCGGTGTCAATACTTACACATGATGTTGAAGAAAAATTTATATTTAATGAAAAAAATATATGAATAAAAAAATTTTGTTTAAATTTCTCAATTTTCAAAATAAATATGACTAATTTAAATTCATTTTTTTATATAATTACAAAAAAATTGTATATATGCAATATCTGAATATTTAGAAAATTAATTAACACAACTAAAATTGCTGCATTTCAATCGTACCTTATTAAGTGGATAATACAGAATAATGTTGTTAAAACCGAATAGTAAATATTAAAAATTGTTAATTAATTTGTTATAAAATTATTGATTAAATAATTTGTTATATGATCAATACTTTTTCAATACAAAAATTGGACGTGCTTATTTCAGAATGACTTTCGTTTATTGAAAAAAAAAATAAAAAAATTCCCATTTTTTACGAAAAAAAATTATAGTATATATTATACAATAAAAGTTTAATCGTCGACAAGCAAAAATTTATGCATTCATTTTACAGTTACCATTTTTTATAAAATAGTTACAATAGTTTATAAAATAAAATGTACCTATAAGTTTTTTGAACAAAGAAATCATTTTGATGGAGATTAATTAAATTAATTTTTATATACATAATTATTTATGAATTTCTGTTGCTCCTGTTAACAAGATAATTTTCTTATTTATTCTTCTTTATTTTTTCATTAAAAAATTAATTATTTTGAAGCTTTTGAACGTGTAATAATAAACGGGATATGTTGAGGCAGTGTGGCATCCCTGTGCGCGAAGGGAGGGGACGTGTAGCCAGAACAATAAGGAGAGTCGAGTTTTGTCTGTGGCAGAGAGAAGTGCAGGCAGACATTCTTTCTTTCCCTCAGTATTGTATCTTTACTATTTATATTGTATGTTCAGTTTAAGTTTGTTCTATATTATACAGTCCACAAAATAAAACAATCAAAAACATTGGTCCAGTCGATCCGGAGGTTGGCTAGTGAGAGGCAAGGCGGGGAAGAAATAAGAAGCAGTGTGCTGTGCTGTGTGCCCTTCAGTCCTAAAAAAGTAAGTCCTTTTACACACCTCACATTCAATTCGATTTAGATAATAATGGCAGAGGAATCACTATCGGCCCTTAAAATAAAAAGGGGCATTGCAAAGGGTAGTGTTACTAGGTTAAAAACATATTATGAGAATGTAGACGAAAATAACTTAAATGAGAGAATTATTGCACAATTAAGTGCAAGACTAAATAAGATAGAGGCTTCATGGGACGAGTTCAATGAATTACAAACAAAAATAGAAATTCTAGATCCCCAAGAAGCCGAAACTAGTGCGACCGAAAGGGAACAGTTTGAAAACTTATTTTTTGTACTAACCGCGGACATAAATACAACATGTAAAAAATACAATGAAATGTCAGATGTGTCTGTGGCCGGGTCCGTAGTAGCAGCCTCGGTTAGAAATAATAATATAAACCTTCAATCTCAATCAATGATTAAATTACCAACTATAAGGTTGCCGGGTTTTGATGGTAATTATAACAACTGGTTGGAATTCAAAGATAGTTTTGCGGCTTTAGTTGATAATAACGAGTCACTATCTGACATTCAAAAGTTTTATTACCTTAGATCAGCATTAGAAGGAGATGCCGTGCAGGTTATAAAATCAATTGAAGTATCTGCGGCAAATTACTCACACGCCTGGCAGTTACTTTTAGATAGGTTTGAAAATAAAAAATTAATAATCCATAACCACATAAAGGCAATATTTGAGCACCCTAGTGTAGTAAAAGAATCTTACACAGAATTACGTAAGTTGTATGACAATGTTATAAAACATCTAAGGTCATTAAAAACGCTAGGTGAAAAAACGGACGAGTGGGATCGCCTAATAATTTACATAATAAGTAATAAATTTGACCCAGTCACAAGACGCGATTGGGAATCATATAAATATCGAAGTGAGTTACCAGACATGGTAGATTTAAATGAATTTTTAAGGTCTAAATGTGAAATATTAGAAAAACTTGAAGCGTCAAAGAACGATAAAAATAAATCGATAAATCAAAATTACAATAAAAAAACAAATAAGTAGTAGTTTTGCCGCAATAGAATCAAATAAAAATCAATGTAATTATTGTAATCAAAATCATTTGATATATTATTGTGAAGCCTTTCTAAAATTAAAAACAGAAGACCGAATTTCAGCGAGCAAACGGTTAAAATTATGTCTAAACTGTTTACGTAAAAACCATCCATCATGGAAATGTAAGTCCCAAAAATGTATCAAATGTAAAAAGTCGCACAATTCATTATTGCATTTAGAAGGGTTCAACGGTAGCGACAGTTCGAATAAAAAAGAACATGCGAAAGAGATGGACGAATTGCAGCATACCAGGAATGTGGATAACACGTGCCCTGCCGCTGAAGCTCGCAGCGTCCAGCATGTTCCCCCACCTGTTGTTTCGATATCTAGTCACAGTGCCAAGCACATCGTTGCCACGTCTAATGAGTGCGAAGAGGTTCTG
This sequence comes from Anoplophora glabripennis, assembly GCF_000390285.2. Taxonomy (NCBI): domain Eukaryota; kingdom Metazoa; phylum Arthropoda; class Insecta; order Coleoptera; family Cerambycidae; genus Anoplophora; species Anoplophora glabripennis. The sequence continues at coordinate 559,073 of NW_019416381.1, read as the reverse complement.
CTGTCTACGGCAATTATCAAAATAAAACATAATGACAATTATTTTACATGTCGCGCTTTACTCGACAGCGGTTCACAGAGTCATTTCATATCTCAAAAAGTATGTGAAAAATTAAATTTACCTCAAACAAATGTTAATCATGTAGTGCAAGGTGTAGGTCAAACTTTGGCAAACATTAATAAACAAGTTAGTATTACAATCATGTCATGTCATAATAAGTTTAATATGAGTATCAAGTGTCTAGTTCTTCCTAGGATAACCGATCAATTACCTTTAAGGTCGTTCAATAAAAATATATTAACTATACCAAGCAATATACCTCTGGCCGACCCAGGATTTAATAAAACCGGGGAAATAGACATTTTGTTAGGATCAAGTGTATTTTGGTCTATTTTATGCTCGGGTCAAAAACAACTTGGTTGCAACTTACCACTGTTGCAGAATACTCAATTAGGCTGGGTAGTTGCAGGCACATTATATTCAAATACACAAGGCAATGAATCATCTGTTAGTTGTTTAACCATTAACGTTGAAAACTCAATTAATAATGAAATTGAAAATTTTTGGAAGATAGAGGAAATTACGAACAATAAAAATTTATTATTATCTGAGGATGAGAAATACTGTGAAACACACTTTAAGGAAACCACTAAACGCGATTGTACAGGTCGATTTATAGTAGAGATTCCTTTTAAAAATTCTTTAAACAAATTAGGAAACTCTCGCAACAATGCGTTTGGTAGATTTCAGACATTAGAAAAGAAATTAAATAAGGATCCTATTTTAAAGGCCGAGTATGTAAATTTTATGGAAGAATATGTGAATTTAGGCCACATGTCTGAAATTGAAAATGTTGAACAAGATGATGAAGGCTACTTCTTACCTCATCATGCGGTAATAAAAACATCAAGTATCACAACAAAATGCCGTGTAGTATTTGATGCTTCAGCGAAAACAGACACAGGAGTTTCTTTAAATGATGTGCAATACAGTGGGCCGACACTGCAGCAAGATATATTTTCTATTTTAATTAGATTTAGAAAATATAAATATGTATTAACAGCTGACGTATCAAAAATGTATCGGCAAGTCCTTATAAATGAAGACCAACGTAAATATCAGAAACTATTTTGGCGTACCGACCCCAGTAAAGAATTAAAATGTTATCAGTGTAATACAGTCACCTATGGAACAGCATCTGCGCCGTATCTAGCCGTTAGATGTTTGTTACAATTAAGTATTGACAATGAAATAAAATTCCCTTTAGCTAGCAAAACTATAAGGGACGATTTTTATGTGGACGATCTCCTAACGGGTGCCGACACAGTGGCGGAGGCACTACAATTGCAAGAGGAGATTTCACAAATATTAGCTAGCGCGGGTTTCGACCTCCGTAAATGGCTTTCAAGTGATCAAAACATTTTAAATAAAATACAAGTTAATAATAATTTAGAAGTTGGTATTTTACATTTTGGTGACCACGGGCCGACAAAAACGCTTGGCGTATATTGGAATTCTAATCGCGATTCTATTCAGTTTTCAATTATGAATTTTAGGACAATGAATAAAACAACAAAACGAAATATCTTGTCAATAATATGTCAGATTTTCGATCCGTTAGGGCTGTTAGGACCCATAATAATTGTTGCAAAACTAATTATTCAAGACTTATGGAAACTTAAAATATCGTGGGATGATGCAGTGCCCCATGATTTACATACAAGATGGTACAAATTTCAAGGTGAATTAGCAGTCATTAATAATTTCAAAATACCAAGGCATGCTTTTATTTCCGATTATGTGAAAATCGAATTTCATGGGTTCAGCGACGCCTCGGAAAAGGCTTACGGAGCCTGCATATATAGTAGGTGTATGACATCATCAGGAAAATATATTTCACATTTGTTGTGCGCAAAATCGCGTGTTGCGCCTCTTAAACAAATAACCTTGCCACGTTTAGAGTTGTGTGGAGCCGTGTTATTGGCAAATTTGGCAAAAAAAAACAATTGAATCTTTAGAAATTAATTTTGACGCGTTTTTCTTTTGGACAGACTCCTTAATTACTATCTCGTGGATAAGAGGAGCTCCAAATAGATGGAAAACTTTTATAGCAAATAGAGTCTCAGAAATTCAATCAATAACTGATATCTCAGATTGGCACTACGTTAAATCTATCGAAAATCCCGCTGATATGCTTTCACGCGGTACAACGCCAAATTTTTTAGTTAATTGCAATTTATGGTGGCACGGGCCCGAGTGGTTTCAAATTGATAATTCGCAATGGCAATTAACAGATCATGTGTCAGATTTAGATATACCAGAACAACGCTCTTGCGCCGCCACTGTGACATTTACTTCAAATAACAATTTTGATTTGTTAAATAAATTTTCTTCATTGAGAAAGATTCAAAGGATTTTAGCATATATCTTACGGTTCGTTACTAACATTCAATTACGAAGGGATTTAAGACAGTTAGGTGAATTAACGCCTAATGAATTAGAAAACGCTTTATTCATTCTCATCCGGAACGTACAACAAAAATGTTTTCCCAATGAATACTCTAGTTTATTAAATAAAAAGGAAATCAACAAGAAAAGTAAAGTATTATGTCTAAATCCGTTTTTAAAGGATAACATTATTCGGGTAGGAGGTAGAATAAGAAATTCTCTTCAACCTTATGAAAAAAAACATCCCATAATATTGCCAAAAGAGGGTATTTTAACAGAATTAATTTTGCGCCAAGAACATGAAAGATTATTGCATTGTGGTGCACAAATGTTGTTATGTAGTATTCGAGAAAGGTTTTGGCCCATATCAGGACGAAACGCCTGCAAGGGCATTATAAGAAAATGCGTCACATGTTTTAAGACAAAGCCAACAGATACCACTTACTTAATGGGTGATCTGCCTGACGTGAGAGTAATTAATTATTCGCCTTTTTGTAATGTTGGAATTGACTATGGTGGTCCGTTTCGATTAAAGGATCGAAAAACTCGTGGAGCAAAATTAATTAAAGCTTACATTTGCTTATTTGTGTGTATGAGCACCAAGGCCGTGCACATAGAGCTGGTATCGGACTTGACTACGGAGGCATTTTTAGCTTCATTGAGTAGATTCATAAACCGTAGAGGCAAACCCTCGAACATATACTCGGATAATGCTCTAAATTTTGTAGGAGCTAATAATGAGTTGAAGGCATTGTATACATTTTTAGAAAATAAGTCAAGTTACATTAGTCATCAATTGTCAAACGATTCAATAAAATGGCATTTCATTCCTGCGAGGTCGCCTAGTTTCGGAGGAATCTGGGAAGCGGGTATTAAGAGTACCAAATTTCATATAAAAAGGATTGTAGGAAATAATTCTCTAACATTTGAGGAATTCAGTACACTGCTAATTCGAATTGAAGGTGTCCTAAATTCCCGACCCCTCTGCCCTATGTCCTCTGATCCAAACGACGTCACAGCCTTAACGCCGGCACATTTCCTAATTGGAAAAATGCTAACAGCACTTCCTGAGAGAAACGTCATGGATGTTCCTGAAAATCGTTTGAGTAAATTTCAACTATTGCAATCAATGCTGCAGCACTACTGGTCAAGATGGCAGCGAGAGTATCTTGCAGAATTACAAACCAGGACCTAATGGAAGCAGAGATCTCAAGAGTTGCTACAAGTAGGCTCACTAGTGTTAGTAAAAAATGAAAACGCTCCTGTCCTGAATTGGTTGTTAGGCAGAGTCACAGCTCTTCACCCAGGCAACGATGGAGTCACCAGGGTAGTCGATGTAAAAACTGCCAGTGGAGAAGTAAGACGCGGTGTGGGTCGTGTGTGTGTGTTGCCCAGTTCATAAGTCAATATTCGCTTTCATTAATTGAAAGCCCAGATGCTTTCAAGGCGGGCGGCATGTTGAGGCAGTGTGGCATCCCTGTGCGCGAAGGGAGGGGACGTGTAGCCAGAACAATAAGGAGAGTCGAGTTTTGTCTGTGGCAGAGAGAAGTGCAGGCAGACATTCTTTCTTTCCCTCAGTATTGTATCTTTACTATTTATATTGTATGTTCAGTTTAAGTTTGTTCTATATTATACAGTCCACAAAATAAAACAATCAAAAACATTGATTTCAAATTTTGAAGTCGATTCCACGTGAAAAAATTATAAAATAAAATTAGATTAGCTGATTAATTGCAGTATAAACCAACAAATTGCATTTCCATAACCGTAAACGCGTTTGAGAGAAGATTTGTACTGCCTGTCCATGTTTTAAACTTCTCCTAAATACACGTCCATAATTTCGATTTGGCCCACTCTGAGAAATCTTTCTGCGGACGCCCATGACGCATTTGCAACATGTTACAAAGCAGGGTTTTCTAACATTCTTTGATCTCTACAGTTCACTGACCACTAACAAATAATTTGTCGACATAACAAATAAATTACTTTTACTTTTTATCGAAATTTCGCCAACATATTGAATAACTTTGTTGATAACATTGTTTTGTGGGATATGAGGACGGGCCTTAAGACGTTCATGATGACAGCAGGCAGAGTCATGCCAGCCAAAAAAAAACATCGTACTTTAAATATAGTCAGTAACCTTCAATATATTACCTAGTTTTTTCGTTAGTGAAATATTCTTTTTCAATTTGAAATCCTGAGAAGCAACTTTGATCCAGTGAATTTTGTAAGTCGGATAGAGAAATTCTTCCCAAATATTTTGAATCGCTTTGGTCTACTATTCACAAATCTGATAATGGAGAAAATTTCTGGACAGATATTTCAAAGTTGTTCAGCAAACCTTAAATTTTGTTCAAATGAATGAGACCTGTCACTTGAAAAGGCGGAAAGTCTAGATTTCTAGATTAACAGCACTTCAATAGCACTTCAAAAGACAATGTTGTTAACATTCTTTCTTGAAGCGTTATTATTTAATTTGCAGTTATCCTGCACAAAGTTCAAGATATGTGAGATGGAGATGACAGTTACCGATTTCTCATGACAATTTAATCAATGTTATCAACATTGTCTTTTGAAGTGCTGTGAAGTGCTGTTAATCTAGAAATCTAGACTTTCCGCCTTTTCAAGTGACAGGTCTCATTCATTTGAACAAAATTTAAGGTTTTCTGAACAACTTTGAAATATCTGTGTATATAAAAAATCCTATATGCCACGCAATAATTGTTACTTTGACAGCGGCAAAAGTTACCTGCAACTTTAACATACCTTTCGTGAACATAAATTGTTCACAAACAATGTCAGCTAACTTTGATTAGCGAATGTTACGAAGTGAATATGGTAAATTAAAAATGTTTCATATCTCTTACCGTTCCATTTATTCCCATTGCCATAGTTCTCTGAAACGACTAAAGTGGTAATGCAAGGATGAGTCAGGCTCATACTAAGGAATATTAGGCACATTGTAGCCAAACAGGGCCATATTCGAAAGAACGCAGCCTTAATGTCTTCTTTCGAGTGGTTCTTCTTCTTATCTTCCAGCTCTATCTGCATGTAATACTTGTAGAAGGTCATGTGCTGAACGAGCAGATATAATACCCAGGTTAGAAAGATTACTAGGGTGCCTGCAATGAAATAGAAAAGTGCTGAAGTTTCAGTGGAGGTTCCAAGAGCCAAAGATATAATTTGCAAGGTTGCGTTGAAAATCGACGCCATTCCCTGGCCGAATAAAAAAGTCTTCATATAAACTGGAGGGAATTTCGATATAATAACCGTAGAGGTGACTTGGAACAGGTTAATGGCACCTAAAAAAAATACTTATTTCAGTATCTCTTGGTTCCTTTTTAGAGGTTCCTTTTTACCCGTTATAAGAGCCATTCCCAGAAGAGTGAGCACAAAAAATGTCACCTGCCCTAAAAAATATCTTAGTTGTCAAAATATAAAAGGTTGTACTTATACAGAGTGTTCAATTACTGGGAGAGGAAGTTCAAATAATTTTTTTCTTACTTTACTTCCGAAAAGTGGGATGTTGGAGTTGAAAAATTTGGGAGAATTTCGTCGACTAATTTTTCTATAATTTGACAGGGGAGGAATCTTATCATTAGGTATTAGAGACATGGGTGAATTGATCCCTGTGAGCAAAATAATAAACCCCTTCATTTTCTAAGAAACTATGTACACTGTAAGAAAAATTGGATTTATTTTTGGTTGAATGATTTCCGGGCTGGTTGCCACGTCGTCGATTTACAATTCTTGACGTTTCGAGAGACATATCGTTCTCTTCTTCGGAAGTTATTTTGAAACTGTGCATTAACAGCAGCCACGGAAGCCTACAAACAAAACTATGGACTTATTTTCACTCAATTTCACTCAATATTGTATCAATTTCCGACCACACCCGATTGAGTGAAATGAGTAGGTACACCTAAAATTTTATGAGTGAAGCTATCAGTTTTAGTTCAATATTATCAAAAATGTGTAAAATTATCAATATGCCCAATATTGATTCAATAATTTCAATCAATGGATTCACTTTTTCGTTTTATTTACAGTGTAGCAGGTTTGGGTGAAAATATTAGAAGACGATTATTTTTATAGCAAGAGTTATAACTGTAGACGTGATATTTACTTTATTTTCTTAAAATATCATAAACATTAACTGAAGCTTTTAAGGAACAGTGAATCAGTTGTTTGCATGGTATTGTTTTGTGTGTCAAAATAGGTATTGATCAATTTGTATGTACAATCTTAGGTTAGGTTATTTATTCAAAATCTACCTATATGAAATAATATTATCTCCACCTTATGAGGTAAAATGATCCCAGGATTATTTCACTCCATATAGAAAACATTTTAACATTTTAGATTCTCAATAATCGCAATAGTTATTTTAAAACAAAGCCACATAATACGGAGTATAAGAAAATAGATTATTGAAAAAATTAGATGTCCACACTTTTGATTAGCATCCACATCAGTGCGAATTGTTTTGACAAAAGAAATTTGTTGTTTAAGTACGTTTACTGTTATGCGTAGCAAATAATTTTCCGTCGTTTTCCAAAGTGATCATTTTACCCCAAAGAAGGAATCATTTTAAGAATGAGTAAAATGATCCTTTTGTATATTTAAGAGAAAACTCCGTAGGAAAGCTGTTGATTATTTTAATGCATTTATATGTTAAATCCAATAAACAATACTGACAGTAAATGCTTCTCAGAAACCAACTCGAAGAATATATTTTTAGCTGAAATATTAACCGTTTATTGTAGAGATTATTTTGTTTGGCCGATTAGTAACTGAACGTTCTGTATAGAAAATATTCCACAATAACATAAATTTTAGGGGTAATATAATATGGAAAATAAGATTTTTTTCTCTATGAATTATGAGTTTATCATCTTTTTGTTTCATGATAACAGGTCGTTAAAGTTCTTTTATCTGAATTTTGCCTGCACTCGTACAAAACTTTACTAGGCGTTTGTTTTCAGAAGCCTTAATTAGCCAGGTTTGATTAGTTTTTAAACAAGTTATACAGGGCGTTCCGTTTGTTATGTTGCAAGCTAGAAATATTTTAAGGCAAAGCTTTTTTGAGATCAGGATTTGACATATATTGGTATGACATTCCTATGTACAACTATATTTTTATTTTACACTCTTGTCAAAGATCACCCACCCTTTCGTTTTCGAAAAAAAAGCAAACAGTCTTTTAAATTGTTTTAATGAATTTTATTTTGTACGCTTTCTGTCATGATTGAATAACACAAGGTATACTTAGTTCATATAATCATATTAACACAGACAGTCTATAATAATACACGTGTAGAATTAAAATATACATAAGAAGACGGTAAAGAAAATGGCAGACTTGTAGATCATAACAAAAAATGGTATTTTCGTTATATTACCATAAAAATTATTGGTACATCATTATAACTGATTTTGTAAAAATACACTGACCAAGAAAAACTCCTATTAGCATAGGTTAATACATAACTTTCATTATTATATGACTTAATAATCTATACGTCGGTATATGTTAAAATTATTTGTAGGAGTTGTTCCCGTACTAATTCTTTCGCATACATTGTAAAAAAATTGTATACTTACATGTGTCTGTGTTAACCTTTATGAAGGCAGTAAATACAACAAAAATAATATTTATTGAAGTCAACGATATAATAACCCTGGGTTGTATTTTAAATCTATGTCCGAAAGTTACCGCTAGTAACATAGTCGCTATAGAGGGTATAGTTTGGACTACCAGACTTCCTGACACGAAATATTTTTCAAGGGTCGTCTTATTATTCAGATCTATCGTGTCCTTTGTCGTGTCTCTAAATTTATACATCCAGTACTACAAAAAAATAGATAGTGAAGTAGGCATCAATATTTCTCCGGTGATTCTAATGTCTCATATCCGGTACCGTAAAAAATAGATAGGTACTTTCAATAAGCAATAGATTTTACCTTTAGGGTAAAATTACTCTTAGCAAAATTGCTACAAAATTGAGATATATGGGAGTATCCCAGTTGTTCAAATTTAGGGAAGTAAGACATAATTCCTTATTTACTTATTTATTTTCAGTGAGAGACAAACAGGTTACAGATAGTCTATTATACAGGGTGTCCCTGAAAAAGATGGACCACAGGTTGCTTGGATAGAAATAAGACTATTTAGCTTAACTTACCTATACAAAAGTGAACGCCTAGTCAGATATAGCCTTCTAAATATAGAATAGATAACCTAGTTTTTTTCAAATAATTTGAAAACTATTTTTCTTAGAAACTTCAAATTTGATACACATATTCTTTATATAAGGGCAATGTAAATAAAGAATTTGGTGAGAATACAGAATACAGAATGTACTCTTTCTAGTGCCTATGCTATCCGTAACTCTTTTATGTCAGAATTTATATTTTTAAAAAATGTAAGCACTATTTTAGAAGATTTTTTGCCTGTTGCAAAATTTTGATATCGTTTATGGATTTCGAGTAAAATTGGCATTTCATTCATTCATTCATTGTATAAACATATTGCTTAGGCGTTAGGGCTCTATAAATATCTTGATTTTACATTTATCTAAATTGAAGGGCATTTTGTTTTCTACATAAATTACGTTTAGGTGTATCATTTTATATTTGTGAATATCATTAACATGCATGAGACAGTCTGATGTTATACTTTTTGCTAAATCATTTATAAAAATTAAAAAAGTAGTGGTCCCAAATTTGAACCTTGTGGGACGCCAGAACCGGCCAGATATGTCTCAAAAATTGTTTTCGGTTGCGTAAATATGTTGAAAAGGAAATTACTAGATGGTCACTCAGACCAAGTGCTTGATGTGATTTGGAAAGTAGTATATCATGATTTACCCGATCAAAGGCCTGTTTTCCCTCATTGAAGGTTATACGAACTTTATTAACAAAAGTAGCTAAATTAGTTTCTACTGACCTGCAACAGAAGAAACCATGTTGTTGAGACGCAATCAGATTTTTTGTAACATTATATGTACATCTTTTCATAAATGGCAAATTTGCTATACAGTTTAACCCAGTAATGGGTCTCTAATTTTTGATCAAATTCTTATCACCTTTTTTGTGTATAAGCGTTATTTTAAAGTATTTTGGTAATGTACCACTGTTAAAAGATTTTTGAATAATTATTAGTACCTAATATCTTATCTTATCACGAGTCATTTTTTCTATATAGAGATATCGAATTTTTAACACTTGTATTAAGTACCATACACACATGTATTAAAATAAAGATTTTAAGTACTCATAATTTTAATAAATTATTTCACGCAAACCTCTATAAATAAATAGTGATAAAAGAAAATCGGTATTTTATATTTTTGGATTGAGAAATCAAGTGGAGCAAGACATAGGATTTAGTTGGAGTTCAAAGGAGAATCCATGTGCCTATTTTTACCATTTTTGCTAATTATAATAACCAACATATATAATATAGATATTTCTGTAAACGTTATTATTATAACTTGTGATATTTTTTATCACTATAAATTTAGAGCACAGTGAGAAAACTACAGAATAGAACCATTAATCATATTCGAGTTACGTTTAATTTTATATTGTATACTTGGTATATTGTATTATTTATTACATAGGTAATCGCATAAATATACTGTTAAGAAATTATGTATTAATTTATGTCTAATATTTGTTATGAATTATTAATTTTGCCAATTTTTGTGTTATGTATTGTGTGTTGCGTTATTTTGGTTTTGTTTCTGTAATAAAAAAAATTTTTTATTTAATTTTTTTTTTAATTTTGTTTTGATTAACTAGATTGTTCGATACAAACCTTTCTTTTGTTTTACGTTGTACTTTTTCTTTATCCCTTGCTAGCTGTTACTCAGATGTTTGTTTTATTTGAGATCTCAGGAGTCGGTTCTACATCATTCAGACACAAACAATATTTAAATTTTTAGTTGGATTTCTCAAAAACAAAACTTCAACTTGTTGACTTAAAATTGTGAATGGCTTCTCTAGATACAAATTTTTTTTGTTTTAACAATAATAAAGAATATTTTATTTATTTTTATACCTTTTCTATTCTACTACAATTTTATACAATACAAGGACTGTGCTTTTCATTAAAAAAAATTTTAAATATTTGTAATTTGTTATTTATTCTATTTTAATCACTTGTCCGTGTATTGTGTTTTGCCTATCGTAAAATGCATACTTTCTTATTATTTACAAACTGAAATTCATCTTAAAATTAAAATGGCTGTTCCTTTTATAACTTTGTTTGAGCTCATCAAATTTTTGGAGTTTTTAAAGCTATGATTAAATTGCTTGTATTCAATTTTGTTCAGGTAAGTCCTGTTGTTATTATTTATCCTTTTTCTAAGGTTTAATGCATTAGTAATGTATTATTTCTAGGTTATAGCTATCAGTTTTATTATAGTGCACTTTATTTTTCAATTTTAGGTACCTGTTATTTGCTACTTGCATCTTTCCTTGTTGGAAACTATGTAGATGTCCTGTATACCATTTATGGAGCCACTGGAAACCTCTCTGGAAACTGCTTTGTACATGGTTACGGAAATTTTTTTTCGATGGCAAATTTTCTTTCTCTGGATTTTCAGAACAAACAAATTTCTACCTTGCTGGTGAGTTTAATTTACTTCCTTGACTGTATTTCTTGAACTTATTTAAAATTTATTGGAGCTGCTTCTCTCCTTTCTAGTTTTTACAAAACCCAAGCCGTAACTAATCAGTAAACTTTTGTTTCTCCTCCTTTCTGGATTTTTCTGGTCTTAATCTTTCTTGAGGTCCCTTCACAGAAATTCCAGTCCTTGGATGTCCTTTTTTTTTTCAACACTTTTCACTGCACTTCTTATAACTAATACATTTGTTACAAATGTCCTTTTATTTTAGCATGCAATTCTATTACTAATTATTAAAATATTCCTTATTTTATGTTCTTTTTATAGCTCATCTCCAGGTAGTTGTAAAGCCAACAATATGCATACCAGATTCATCTATGGATATTGGGCTTTTATTTGATATACGTTATTCTAGGTTTAAATTATGTTTTCTCACTGTACTGAGTATTAACAAGTGTCGATGTCATGCATTTTTTTTTGAAAAATTTATTTTGTATTTGTGAATTAAATTAAAATTACCAATTTTATATTATGTGATATCCTTAATTGTTGCGTATTTTATATTCAGAATCTTTATATTAACAATTTTATACTATTTTATTGTTTGCTATATTAATAATTAATTTTTATTTATGATCCAAAGTTTGGTCAGGTAACTTTTCATTCGTGATTCTTTGTGTACATTTCCAATTCGTTACAATTTCTGTTGTTTCAGGAGGAATAGTCAATTTTTTAGTATGTTATAATATCGTTTATTTTTAATCAAAAAGTTCATATGAATGTGTGTCCAAATCACAATGATTACTGAGATACGGCCAGTGGAAATAAATCACAAACGAATATCATTTTATTAATAATAATAATCATTATTTGATATACAAAATTTTAGGGACTAAAGGTATGGTTCAAAAGTTCTACTGTCAAACTCCGCACACTCCGCTGTTCTAAAGAAAATGTTGCGTTTTGTGTTGTGCAGTTTTTCCGGACGTCGCTTTATTCTCGTTGCAATGTCCATAATGCGAGCGATCAATTCATCACGCGTAATTACATTTTTTTTTATAAACATCACTTTCCCCATAATCCATAATCTAATGGAGTTAGGTCTGGAGACCTAGCTGGGCAATTGATGGGACCAGCACGACCAATCTACTGGTCTCCAAAAGCTTGATTTAGATATGTCACCTATGGGGAGAACCAACATGTTGGAAAATCATACTGGCTCTTGTAACCAAACACTCTAAATAACTTGTCGCTGTTAGACATTCGGGTAACACAAATGGCCCAATCAATTTATTGTCAATCATTCCTGCCTAGATATTTACGGAGTAACTTTGCTGACAATTTTGATTCTACACTGGCATATGATGGGTTGTCGTCAGACAAACGGTGATTATTGCTTGTAGATGGACTGCGTTGTACCGGTTGAAGAATATTTTCTACTTCATTCACACTTTGTTCAACTGCACGTTACTTGGAACAAAGCCCGCAATTTCGTAGTGTGTCAAATGTTCGAATAAATGCTTTTGAATCTGGCAGGTAACACTCGGTTAGGAAATCGTCTTTGATATTTTCTAAGATCAGCAGGTGCTGTCCCATACCAAAACCCATGACAAAACACCATATCAGCCTATTCAAAGTGAATAAATTTCACACACACATACGTCAACAAATCAATGCTAAATGTCAATTATTTGGTGGGAGCTTACTCGATAATTTATCTGTTTAGCCCTCGACGCAATCGACATTGAAATTGCAGTATCTCAGTAACCACTGAGATTTGAACACATTGCCTAGGTATTAACTTTTTTATTCAAAGTGAACGACACTATAACTATACCGAAGTATTGACTATTCCTCCTGAAACACTCAGTATAACGTTTAATTTTAAAAAATGTGATAAAGGTATCTATTAAGTATAAATCACCTAAACGTATTTTAGTCCTGTGATACAAATTTGTTATTTTTTAAATATATTGGTGTAAAGTTTATTCGTACATATGTAGATCAGACAGCTATCAAAGTTTATATTACTTTTACTCTATTTCAGTAAATAATTTATATTTGTTAGAATTGTGCAAGCATTTTGCCAATTACGTCAAATTTTTAATTATGATAGGTTGGTTTAGATCTCCCAGACAAAATTTTTTGTTGTATTTTTATAACCTATATTTTAGATGATCTAAAAATATTCAAATTTCTTTCATACACAGTTTTTGAGCGTTTTAGATGTCTAATAAATGTGATTAGTGACTATTAACTTATTAGCTATAAATAGGTTACTTATATATTTATAGAGTCAATAATTAACATAAAAGAAACTCTACATTCGAGTTATTTTATTTATTAAATTATCTATAAGTATTTAAAACAATTATTTAGTACTTACATCGTTAGCCGTTATGAAGAAAGTCAAAGGAAGCATATTGAGCGCACCAAATAGTAAACTTAAAGTGTGTACCATGTACAAAGTATCCTTGGGCTTGTGTTTGTCTTTACTTAATTTATCCACCAATCCATCAGGTTTCGTTATGGAGATCAAGGATACTGAAAATATTATTTAGGATTAAATGAACAAGAAGTTTTTCAGGTGTTGATATTACCTCTCCTCAGAACATCGGACATCTCTTGCAAGTTATCCATCTTTGCTGGTGTTCAGCTTCGCACTGGTAACAGCGGAGAGTGAAATAAAAACTATATATATAAGATAATGCGTGATACTTAAAATACTATTGTGAAGTGGGTGTTTTTTGAAACAATGTCATATGCGCAATTTACGTTACAGTCCGTAATTGCCCACATGATTATAAATTTTTATTACTAAAAGATATACCGTCAAACGGGGTGAAATCGATCAAAAAATTACGTTTTTTTTTTCAGATAATTAAAAAACAGATAGTTGCATTTTGATGGAATTTAAAACTTACCTTCGTTACTCATTAAGCTGTCCACTGCTGACCGAAGCAAAACCGTAGGCAGAGTAGTTTTTTTTTAATTTATGGTTAAAGGGTGATCGACTTCATCCCGAACTCCGGGGTATAAAACTACAGTTTTCTCACTTTTGAACCGTTTAGGGTGAAGCCGATCAGTAAAAAATAAAAAATATATACCTATTAAACATTTGCAACAAGTTTGAGACTACTTATATTAATTATTCTAAGCAATATCTTTAGTTTAATTTCTCCATGAAATAAAACAAATATATAAATTCTTAATAAGTACCAATATTTTTTGATGTTTTATTAACCCAATAAGTTGCATGTTTTATTAATCCAATAAGTTTTTGTTATAATTTCTAATATTGTGTATTGTTTACTTTTTTAAAAGAAAATTCACGTCCAAGAACTTAAATACGTTTGCAGCATCGATAATAATATATAGAAAATGTTTACTTTTTCCGACCTGTACGTTATTTTTTAAGTTGTTCTAAAAGAATTTGACTTTTATAATTGCAAATTAGTCTTTTAAGACAATAAAATGATTAGTGATTTCTAATCTTTCTTGCAAGTTTATGAAACAAGAAAATTTGTCCATATTATTTAATATATTATATTTCACTTCGGCTAATAGAATTTTTGCGACGTTGTTGTTCTTGAGTCGGTAACAAATACAAATATTTAGTGCGTATCCTATTTTTCTTCCATTTCTTTACTGGAAGTCAAATGCATCTTTATAAATTGGTTTTTTGTTAGGTTTTGAAATATACAAGGTGATTCATTAACAATGGGAAAATTGAAAGCTGAATATACTACACGTGAAATGGTGACCATTGGCGCAAACATGCCTTATCCGAAAGTTAATAGTTTCGGAAATACAGAGTGTTGAAAGTTATTTCTTCGAACACTGACTTTAAATCATTATTACGAATTTCATTTGTTTTATTGTTAATTGTTGTAATAACACGAAGAAACACTTGGTTTGTTTGGCTCTTAATTTCTCGTATTATCAAAACATAGTGTTCGTTAAATCGATTTTTCTCGAAAGCGGATCGAGATACCGAAATGAAACAAGAATACATAATTAATGGAAAAATGATTGCTATTTCAGGTTTTGAATCATGTTTCATGTTAGACATACAGGGTAAAAAGTTATTAACTAAATTTTCGGTAAAATTGGTCGTAAGTGGCGCCCTCTATGAGCAATGTTGAAATTACAACACGCATCTTATTCGTCGCCTAAAAAAATATAGCTTCACAAATTTTCAAGATCCTAGCCTACATATTTTGAGAATAATCGCAAAAAAACGATTTAAAATTTTAACTTTCAACACCCTGTATTTCTGAAACTATCAACTTTCGGATAAGGCATGTTTGCGCCAATGGTCACCATTTCACGTGTAGTATATTCAGCTTTCGACTTTCCCATTGTTAATGAATCACCCTGTATAATTATTTATTGTGTATTTTAAGTAGCATTTTATTCACGGAAGAGTTTAATCTTAAGTGGATAAAAGCCAATTAAAACACGAATGCAATATAGTTTTATCCATAATCACATCATCACAATTATTGGAATTTAATAAAAAAAAAAAATTTTTGGCTTGCTTTGTTTTTTTTTCTTGGACTTCATTGAACGTTGTTGGTTTTTTTTTTCTTTCCTACAATTGCTATGGTACGCTGTTTATTATCAATTATTTAATAAACAGTTCTATTTGCAAGAAAGTAATTGTGTTTCTGTGGCAGTTTTTGAAGAAGCTCAAGAAGCAATTTTCCATTTATTGCCAGCGATATCCATGAACAAAATTTTAGTCTGTAAATTTTATCGAGCGGGTAAAATCGTTTAACAAAGTATATGAGGCCACTATGGGGGTTTCTAATAATTACGTTAAGTTACAATTCATGTTTTAAATCATAGGAAAAATTTACACAAGCGAGATATAATTCCTTATCACAAGTGTATTTTTTTTTCTATACAGAGATATAGAATTGTTAACACTTGTATTATATAAATTTGCCGGCATATGTTCATTGCAATGGAATGAATATTTTAAGTGCTCATAATTTCAACAAATTATTTGTAGCGAACCTATAGTTAGACCTGAATAAGAGAAAAAATTGGAGCAAAATATAGAATCTAGATGGAGTTCAAAGGAAAATTAAAATAGTTCCATATCCCTAGTTTGATAATTTTTAACTAATTATAATAAATAATATATCCATAAATATGCCATAAATTAAATTAATTAAAATCTTTCAAATTTCCGCATATTTGAATAAAAAAATTAATTCATTTTAAGAATGTCGATTACAACTTTATATTTAATCTTATTCGAATTAGATTCTATTTTATATTATTCGGTCTAAGTGTCTATGTTAATACAACAGACAAAATAGCTATCGCCACAGACCGCTACTGGAATAGGCCAGCAGTTTTAAATTTCCGGTAGAGTACACCACCAGCAGAATTTTAGGAAGAATCAAATGCAGCGACCTGCATACCTACGCGTATCCAAGCAACATATAAACAAATCTTTGGTAATGTTGCCAGGCGTACTTACGGATTTCTTTTGTACAGTTTTTTATCAATATCTGTTTCTTGACGTTACTGTATTTACTTAAATGTATGATGTAGGTATTGATAAAAATGTTTTTAAAGAATTCGACGAATATCTATGTAGCTTCATATGATATTCTGCAGCGGTGTTACAATTAAGTTATTTAATCATAATTCCGTTATTTAGCTACCTACTATTTTCATTTTTTGATATTGAAATACTGCAGAAAATATATTTCCAAATAAACAAAATTCGTAATGATATTTTAAACAGCTTGTAATATAATTTTTTTTAATATTTGATGATGACGATACATTTATTTAATATACAAGGTGGGTTATTAGTACGTCGCGGAATGTAGGTACAGGTTTTTTTTTGTATTTTGACATCCACTTATAGGTTTAATAATTAAAGATAGAAAGAAACTTTAAATACAAATGTACGACTTTTCCTTTATTTCATTTGACATCAAAATTTACTGGCATAAAATATATATGTTTAAAATAAAAAAAATCATTAAAAAAAATTAAAATTCATCCTTATGAAAATAACAAACAACGCTTTTTATAACTAACCTTTACAACAACATAAGGAGAATAACTAAAAACGAAATAACATTAATATACCTACAATTTTTACAAATCAACATGCAAGTGATTGTGATGATACAGTTGAAAATATGTTTCAATTTACTATTAATTGCTTCAAAAACAAATTCAAAATTATCAAGCATTTCGTCCTGTATTTTTTTTTCAATACTTGCAAATTTTCAGGTAAAAAAAAAATGTCTAAAGGACTGACAATGAGATCGGGGCTGTTTTCTGGCCACCTAAGGTTTCTAATAATATTTTTTAGTGTTCGTTGACGGGATTCTTCCTCCAAAATAAATTTGCCAATATTCCTGAAGAACTTTTGCACATTATTGTTATTTGAATAATACAGTTAATTATGTTTTATTTTTCGTCATCAGAATAACCCATTGTAATTTTTTTAATTTTTTAAATTAAAATGGGTTATTCTAATAATGATAAATCCCATGTATTTTTAAAAGAAGGTTCGTTTCTGTCGTTTTTGTCTGATTGTGTGCGAGAGAGATAGAGTTATAGTGTGCGATAGAGATAGAGTGACTCTGTCCTCATAGAGAGCTTATCTCTCTCTCTCTCTCTCTGCTGCCTTCAGGAGTCTCCCCAGCAATTTCAGGACACCTAGGGAGGGAACGTGGGGTAGAGCGCGTGGCCTTGTTAAGCCTTCGTTATCGATCTATGATGTCACACAGTATAAGAAAAAAAAATGGTTTTTGCTCGTAACTCGGAAATGGCTGGAAATATAAACAAATTTCCCCTTGGTTCTGAGTAGAGCACTCGGTGGGTGACGCAGAGCGGGGTGTCACAATATATGAAAGAAAAAAAAACAGTATTTGCTTAGACTCTTAAGTATCAAAAAATCTCCCATGGTGAACAAATAAATCTCCCATGGTGAACGAGTGAAAAACGTCAAAACCCGCATGTCAAAAAAAAAATCGGGACCAACGGTGTGTGACGTCATAGGATAAAAAAGTGTTTATAACTCGGAAACGGTGCGTTGAATCGAAAAAATAATTGAAAAATGTCAACCCCTCCCTCCCGGGTTCTGTATGTTCCTTCTGCGTTGAATGCAAAAGGTCCGAAGTCCGTATGTCGAAAATAAATTCTGGAAACAAGAGGTATGTCGTGTTATAGTAAAAAGGCCGTATAACTCGGAAACGGTGCGTTAAATCGAAAAAATAATTGAAAAAATCTCCCCACACCCCTGGTTCTGTATGACAGTTCTGCGTTGAATGGAAAAGGTCCGAAGTCCGTATGTGGAAAATAAATTTCGGAAAGAAGAGGTGTGTGAGGTGATACAGTAAAAAAGGTCTTATAATTCGGAAACGGTGCGTTGAATTGAAAAAATAATTAAAAAAATCTCCCCACTCCTCTGGTTCTGATTGTCCGTTCTGCGTTGAATGGAAAAGGTCCGAAGTCAGTATGTCGAAAAAAAAAAGTTTGTCAAAAATTGCAACAGCAGTAGCGAACGCAATATCTTATCTCTGTATTGATTGATGATTTGTTGTTTTTTTAAATAAATTTCGTATTCAACTACTCCTTGAGGTTCCAGCAATTTTACATTGTGTTAATTTTTTGAACACCTTGTGTCACAAACATGAGCACTACCAATGGCATCCATGATATGCAACACTTGTGTCAATAATTATTGTACCTATCTAAAGAAATCAACAATAAGAGAGCAGTAGCCATCTAAGGATACAGAACATGTATAATGCAATTTTTTTAAAGATAGGTGTTAATATCGTACCATATTGGAAGTTGACGCACAAATCTAAAAACATTGATTTCGAGTTTTTGAATTTTCCCATTCCAAGGTGATATAAAATAAATAATTAATTAGGTAAATTCATAGTTTTAATTCTAACTTGATTTAAATATTTTATTTAGCATTAAAGGCAAATGTGATTTCCAAACAGAAGATAAGTTCCATATCTCTTTAATTACATAATTGAAAACATTAAATTTATTTAGCAATTATTATTTAGCAACAAAGACACCGCTGGAACTGCCGCCTATTACCAAGTAGAAGAGTTACTACGCTAAATTTCATCGATGGAGGCCGGCTACCAAAAGCCTGCATCCATTTCGGGTTGCCAATTTCCAGCGTTTAAGAAGCAGTCTGTGGCGATACGCTATATTGTCTATGTTAATACTAATAGCATAACAGACAAACATACTGTTAATTTAACAAGTAACAAAAGTAATACTTAATTTTTCTTCATTTCTGATTTACCCCCTATACCCTATTTAAAAAAAACTGCAGTAACGTCATATCCTGAACCCGACCTATGCATGTGTCATATCAAAAAGTACGAACAAAAAAAACAAAGTCGACCTGTTCCCATATTTTGCAAAAAATACATAAGTATTATATTAGATTGAAAAACTGTTTCATACGAAGGGTACAGGAATAAAAGAGGGATTATCACATTTAGGAAATATTCATTTTTAATATTATATCTTACATGATAAACACAAAACAAATAAATTTTACAAACTTTTTTAGCTAAGTATATGAAAATACATTTCAGAAACAGAAGAACTAGAGAAAACCTAAAATATACTTGTATTTAATTGTAAATAAATAAATTTTATGGTAAATTGAGAAATTTAATTGATTTTACAGATTTTATTGTAATCGTAGTGTAAAGTGCGTGCATCCAACCCTAGCTCTCGATATGCACTACCTTTTAGCTTTTAAGTTCTAGAAATTGGCTATGTAGTTGGATGTGAGCAATGGATATACAGGGTATCGCGCTTAAATGTGATACAAGCTTGTAGCTTCTTTGTCTTTTGACCGATTTCAAAATTATTATTATTATATTTTTAATGTAGGATAAAAAACTCTATCTAATATGCTGCTGTTTTTATTAATGCAATTCACGGCCAACTAGGCCGCGTTTTTTTGACGTCAAAACAGCTAATTGGTATTAGCGATATTTTTTTCAAAAAAAAAACAGATTACGCATTCTCATTCAGCATCCCTTAAAATGTCTTATCTCCAAGTTTCATCAAATTCGATACATCTTCAGACGAGCACTAGTTAGCCGTGCATTGCATTAATAAAAAAACAGCAAGATCACAGTCAGACAGAATTTTTTTACCCTACATTTCATAAAAAAAAATTAAATCGACCAAAAATAAAGAAGTTACAGGCTTGTATTACATTTCACGACACTATTTTAACTGCAGCAAAAAGCAGCTGAGTGCAAAATTCTCTAAATTACATAGGTAATTACATAAATAAAATATATAACAGTTTAATACTAAAAACAAAATGTAACAAAGTAGGTATTATGTTCTATTAATAATAATAATATATTTCATAAGACTGCTCACACAAAGTATCGAAAATTGTCAAAAGTATGTAACACAAATAAAAAACAGATAATAAATGTATAAGGACAAACTACAAAATATAGACCAATAACAAGATATAGAACATAATTACAAAATATAGAAGATTTGCAATAAAAAATTAAAAATTACAATAAAAAATTAAAATTAAAAATTAAAGTTAAATACCAGACTCATAGAAGACACAACACATATACTCATCAATATTATAGAAGGGATTCTGTAAGAGAATTCGCTTTACCTACTTTGTTACGAAAGACAACACAAGAATTTATCTATTTAATATGCGTTGGCAACTTATTATATAATTTAATGGACATAACAAAAGGGCCATTGGCCGTTAACGTTAGGCGATGCTGGGGTATTTTTAAATTAAAAGATTCTCTGAGATTATAGCCAGAAGACTGACTTGTATTGGCACGCGATATAAACCTGTGATATAAACTTATATGATATTTTTTAAACTGATGGTAATATTGTATAGGTATAAAGTTTATAAAGATCAGACAGCAACCAAAGTTCATATTAATTTTAATCTATTTAAGTCGATAATTTATATTTGTTAGATTTTTGTAAGAATTTTCCCCATTGTGACAAACTTTAAATTGTGATAGGTTCGTTTAGACAAATAACCGAGACGAAAATTGTTGTATTAAAATTAGAGAAAAATTTTAAATGAGCTAAAAATAATTAAATTTCTTTCATACACGGTTTCAGGATTAAGTCGACGAACTTTAAGGAGGTAAAACCACTGGAAAAAGTATCGACCATGAGGTATCAAAAGACTCAAAATTGGATGCTAAATTCGAAAAATAGGGATTACCTTTTAAAAAACTGTATGTCTACGTCATCGCGCCGCCATTTTGGCCAATATGGCTAATGTGTCCACGTCAAAAGAAAGCTAACTAAATTTAGTATTTGACGGGTTTTTGCATAATTTCTTAAAAACATTATTTAAAATGACATGAATTTCGTGCGAAACTTTATACTCACACCGCATAAATGGAACAGAATGTCCAACACAAGATCAAATACATGTTTACACCCCACATTTGTGTTCTTTTTATTTTATTTTATGAATAAATATGATGTACCGCACCGTCATTCTTTTTGGAATTTCAAACACCGTCCGTCACCGCGCAGCGTCCCGCCGATAGCTGGCAAATTCACACCGCGATGATAATCGTACGCCAGTCTTCTACCTGCCAGCGAAGGAATCAGTCGTGCCGAGCTCCAGCCTGCCGTCTAGCCAGCAATACGTCACCGCCTGAGTAAGAATTTTACAAGTCCCGCTTAGGAGAACTACGCAGCCGCTACCGAAACGTCACCAGGACCTAGGAATTAAGCCGCCGTCAGCGTTACAGTTGACCACAAGGCATCGTAGAGACCAGTCGAGCCGTCAGCCGTTCCAGTGAGACCTACGTCACCAGTAAAGAATTGGTAAGATTTCACTAAGTCCAGCCTGAGGAAAATGCGCAGCCGCTAGGATTCGCCGTACGAATAGCAGGCTGTATTCAAAGGATTAGTCTACCAGGAGCCGTCGTCGCATCCAGTCGAGTCGCCAGCCGCCCTGCCCGAAGATGCGTCACCGCTGGAGGTAGGTGAGAATTCTACAAGTCCAGTTTAGACGAACTGCGCAGCCGCCAATCCGAGACAAGGGACTTAGGAAACAAACGAAATTCAAGAAGTCAGCCGCCGCCGCCGCCAACACCAGTCCAGTCCGAAGACCGCTGCAGTAAGTTAGGTTCCGCGCAGATTCAATGCGCAAGTCTCTTGAGGCGACAAGAGACCTGACGAGGTAATTGTACTGCAGAGTTAGTCCTGTTCCAGCATTCCGACCGAACAGACGTGCCTAGGAAGAGAAGTGAGTCAAGGTTTAGGGAACATAGGTAAAGACTTGGCTACTGTCCGTTGTACTAATCATATCTTCTCTTTTCAGTTATCCGCCATACCATGACAAGGAAAGGTGCACTGTTGTCTCTGTCCGGTGCACTGGACCTAAACTGCGCGTTCGGCTTATAGGATGTTGTCTCCCCCTTTTTCTGTCCTATGAGTTGAAACGCAGGTCGTACCGAACCGCCGAAATACGACAAGGAAGGGTGCATTGTTGTCACTGTCCGGTGCATTCGGCCTAACTGCGCGCTCTGCTGATAGAATGTCGTGTCCCATTTCCTTTCTGTTCTAGGAGTGGAGACGCAGATCGTAGTTAATCTTGTTTCTCTTTCAGATACGACGTGGTTGGGTGTACTGTTGTCTCTTTCCGGTACACTTAACCTAACTGCGCGTTCGGCTGATAGGATGTTGTCATCCTTTCCTCCTTTTCTGTCCTATGAGTTGAAACGCAGGTCGTAATTAATAAAACTTTTCTTTCAGAGATTTTCTGCCAGCCGCCTGCCAGGATTGAGGAGCCCCGCTGTTACTGTTTTATTACTTGTGTGTAAAGATAGTAGCTAAGTCTAGTCCATAGTTATTGTTTGTAGCTTTGCTTTGCTAGATCGCTTCCTTCTTTCTGGTCTCTGCACTACCGCTTACCGCATTAACCGTTTGCCTGTTTTACCGTTCCGCTGGCTCTGCTGTGCTTTGCTTTCGTCAGGTCACCGCTTAACACCGCACCGCCATTTTACCGTTTTCCGTAGTCATCCTGTATATAATCGTCACCGTTTAGCTTTAGATTTAGATTTGCATAGTGTAAATAGGTAGAATTGGACTAAATAAATGTAAATATTTCCCAATTTGTGGCCTTTTATTCCTGTGTGAAGTCTAACTCTCTCTAGACCCTCTGGACATACCGTGTCTTCACTGTAGCCGCCCGCGTAGTGGTGTTTCTGCACTTTAAACGGAAACTGGCGCCCGAGGTAACCGCCGCCGCTCAGGCGTCATAGTGACGAACGACGAAAGTACCAACCAAGCACGTCACAGCTCCTTCTGTATCCCGCAAAAGTTTATTTCATATACTTTGCTAATTTAAAGCTAAAAAAGGCAAGAAATTGTAATTGAAAAGGAATTTTCGCCTGGTGACAGGTATCCAAACTGGACTCTATTGGCTAATGAAGCACCTACCCAACATGAGGAAGAGTGAAACACCTCTTTGTAGAGGTTGTGGATAGGAAGACGAGACAGTACTAAATGTACCACAGAGCACATAGAGTGTACGTTTCCTATCCCAAAGCACGGAAATCGATGAAGCCAAATTTCGGGGAAGTGGAGTGTGTGAAGTAATCTGACCGCGCATACTTTGAGCAGGTTCGGATTAAGGCAATATTTTTATACTTATGACAAATAGTTATTTTTCAAGTTTGTAATTCAGAAAATAATATAATTTGTCTTGCTTATATTAAATAAACCTACAAAATAATTTAAATATATTTATTGTCCATTAAGTAATACTAATTTATTTAATATTTGTCTTTTAGTAGATTTCACTGAATTAAATATTTTAACTTCATGATTTATTATCACATCGATATACTTTTCACATACAGTCTTCACAAGTTCTTATTCATATTTTTTAAATAAGTTCACATTCAAAAAGTTTTTTAATACATGATA